>NC_134100.1:27388608-27674841 GCF_000715075.1 Nicotiana tabacum
CAATATTCATAATATTAAAACACCGGTCAGCGAGACAAAATAAATGCACGGAAAACAAATAGGATGCATCAGGATTGTCTTTTCATATCAGGTTGCTAGTCCTAGACGGACCCAACCCCTGTGTTGAGTCCCCTAAGTCAAATGCAACGTGATGCAAATAAGCGTTCCTACTAGGGATCCGGCATGAAGTCACGTTATTCTATGTTCAAAACCTAGGTCGGTGTTCTAGACAGTGTACCCGAGCGGACAACTCGAGTTGAGGAAGGAGCTCCTTTCCAGGAACCAAAAGGCCAGCCGGCTTAGAAACTTTCCGAGCCTCTTTTATTTAGGGTATGACACTAACAGAATAGGGAGTCTCAACCAGTGAGCACATCCCCGGAGGTAAGAAGAGAAAGGTGTCGGCACAATTTATATACAGTTCAGATAATATCAAAGCGGTAAAAGCAGCATTTAGCACATTAGGCTCAAAACATGTAAAAATCAGATAAAGCCAAATATAACAATTTATCTAAGCTCGAATTCTTAACCATGAACCAGTGGTTCTGGGTTTTATCCCCAGCAGAGTCGCCAGAGCTGTAACACCTCCTTTTTACGTACCCGCGAGGGTGCAATGGGGTTTTTTCCAATTAAAGGACAATCGAAACGGGATTGGTTTATTTATTTCAGAGTCGCCACTTGGGAGATTTAGGGTGTCCCAAGTCACCAATTTTAATCCCGAATCGAGGAAAAGAATGACTCTATATTACAGTCTGCGTACCAGAAATCCGGATAAGGAATTCTGTTAACCCGGGAGAAGGTGTTAGGCATTCCCGCGTTCCGTGGTTCTAGCACGGTCGCTCAACTGTTATATTTGGCTTATTTATCTGATTTTAAATACAATATGAACTTATGTGCAAATTTTATCTTTCAACCGCTTTTATCATTTACTGTTATTTTTATCAAGAATTGCAACGTTATAAAAATGTATCTCGAACCACGTTACAATCAATGTACCCGTGGTCGTCGACACACTTTGACTCCGTTGAGATTTGGATTTGGGTCACATCAATGTGCACCCGAGTTTAAGGAAATTAAATTATTAAAGGCGCGCCTAAAGCGACTAACGTATTTATTTTGGGTAGGACCGTGGAATTTTACTAAACGGTCCATCCCGAAATCTAAACAATTTTTAAAGCAAATATTTACCGAGGGCCCCGCAAATTTGTATTTTATTGGGCGAGGCTCATCTCATTCTTATTTTTTTAAAATGAATTTGCAACGTCATGGACACGCATCTCGAACCACGTCACAATCAATGTACCCGTGATTAGAAACACATTTCGACTCCGTTAAGAATTGGATTTGGGTCACATAAATGTGCACCCGAGTTTAGGAAGGTAAGATTTATTAAGGCGCGTCTTAAAGAGTCTAACGTATTGTTATTTTAGGAGGAGGCCGTGAAGGTTCATTAAACGGCCAAATCCAAAGTCTAGTCAATGGTTATGTATTTTATTGAGGGCCCCGGCGGTTTGTGATTTATTTGGCGAGGCTCGTCTCATTTTTATTTTAAAAAGGATAAACCTATAGCGACTACATTTTTCTATTAAGTTTGTCTCTAAAATAAAAGAAAAATCTCCTAATTATTTACATGCTGAAAAACGCAACTTATTAGTTATTAAGTTACGGCTAATGTGAACGGAAAATTGCGATCGCGTTTGTACAAGGAAAAACTGCTTTCATTCCACATTTTATTATTTGCTAGAACATGAGATAAATACATAATAATATCAAAACAGATTAACTATTCTTCGATTAATGTAAACTAACATTATTAGATGAAGAAGTTATACATATGCGACATCATTGCTCATTTAATCAATCAACTACATTTTTACACCAAGAGAGGGAAATTAATATTCAAACACAAATCCAGACAAAAGAATTCAACAGGAACAGGAGCCTGATTAATATTTCATTTTTTGCTTCGAACCAAGAGTGTACAAATGTGTACCTGGAAACAGCAATACAAGAACAAAAGAAGTAGGAGTCAGCAGCAGTAATAACACAGCAACAACAGGTTCAGCAACACCGCGAAACCAGTAACAACCAGTAGAATGACCCAGTAACAGATTGAAAACTCAGCAGTGCAAAAGTACAATCGCAGTCAAAGCAGAAGAGAGAAAAGATACGAGATGCAGCAGCTTCAGATTTTTGAATAACACTCGAAGAAAAGCAAACAGAATTGTTCGAGTGAAAGTTCAAATTGTCTTTCTCTTTTACTATCACAGACTCTCTCCAGTATAAAAGTATGTCAACTCTCAAGTGTAAAAGTCTCTCAACAATAATCTCTCAATAATGTTCAACCTTTTTTCTTCTCTCTAAAAATCCTCTCAATGTTCAAGTTCCCCCTTTAATGTGTCAAATGACCACATATATATAGCAAGACCTTGTCTTGAATTCCCAACCCCAAAATTATTCCCCCAATGGCATGTTTTGTCCTACTAATTAATGTTTTCTTTATTTTAAACTTTGTCCCTCATGCCTATATTAAATAACTAACACATTCCTAACCCATTACAATTTGTCCCCCATGCCTATATTAAAAAAGTACAAGATTCCTCCCAATTATAATTTGTCCCCCATGCCTATATATTAAAAAAAGTACAAGATTCCTCCCCATTATGTTTTGTCTTGTCCCCCATTACATTAAACAAGTACATCAAAAACCCCACCCCATTATATTTGTCTCCCATGCTTAACATAAAGAATCAAAATAATGTTCAATTACCAAACTACCCCTCCGACCTTATTGCAATTACAAATCTACCCCCCGAATGCAATGCAATTTACCAAATTACCTCTCTGCTCTAAACAATCAATTAATCATAACTCAACCAAAATATAGTCAAGATGACCAATTTCTCAACAATCTTCAACAACAAATCATATGAACATGATGAACAACACAAACTCCAAATTAATGGAAATAAATCAACCATATCGGGAACCAATCCTGGTTAATTTAGATCATCAATGGATGAACAAAGATACAACAATACCAACAACAATATGCATGATTCAATTAAATCAACAAATCACAAATAAACATAAACTCACATTAAATCACTGGATTTAAACATGAACTTCAAACAAAGATGAACATGAATTAAATCTGTTTTTTAAGCAACAAACATGACGGATTCTAACGATTCAAACAACATTAACATTTTCTGGAAAATTCATAACAACATGAAACAAATTGAAAAAATAATTAATTAAACTTTCATTTTGAATCTGAAAAATTAATTTAACAAACAACACATGAACATGAACTAAAAATTAATTCAAACGATAAACAAAACAAACATTTGCCAATTTTAGATTCGAAAATATCAAAACAAAATACGGACAAAATAAAATTCAAAATCTACCAACCGGATTGAAATGACGAACAACGAATAATTAACGACGAACTTGAACAATGATCGACGAACTCGTCCAAAACCCATCTATGTGTGCGAGGCGGAAGTGAAGAAGACGAAGTGAGGCAGCAGCTGAGCAACCAGTAGCCTTCTCCTTCATTGAAACGAAGCATCAGCATCAACTCCTGCTGGGTCCATGGCGGGACTGAGTTGCAGCGGCGAAACGGAGGAGCTGGAGACTGGTCGACGAGGGCAGCGACAGCATGATGGGTTTTGTTTGGTTCGAACTGGACGACGAGAAGCTGTTTGTTGAGGAGGACGACGAAGCTGCTGTAACGGCGGCAGCAGCGACGCGTCGGGGCAGTGGTCGACGAGCTGTCCGTCGACATGGTGGAGCTGGGTATTTCAAGGACTATGGTCGTTTGGAGATGGAGCTGAAAGCAGAAGAAGCGAGGTGGAGGAGGGCAGTGTTGACGACGAGGGTGAGGGCAGCTATGGACGTCGATCTCGGACTCGAGCTTGACGTCGAACGACGAAGATGAAGTCGCGATGGATGGGGAAGGTGATGGATGGGGGACACAGGTGGTTTCCCGGGGGCTATGGTGTTTGGACGTGGGGGGTGACGACGAAGACGCAGACAAATCCATGGGAGGCAGCCATGAACGGGGTTAAAGGTTTTTTGAGAGGAGAAAGAGCAAAATGGGTCTGGGGGGGCGGATGTTTTCTTTCTTAGTTTTAGGGTTTTCCTTTTTTGTTTTTTCCTTTTTTTTGTTTTGTGTTATGACAAAAATGAAGAGTGGGTCTTGGGTTAATGGGTTAATGGGGCAGACCGGGTCGACCCGTGTGAAGTGGACTGGGTCGTGGACAATTGTTTGGGCCTGGGGTTGAAAATTGAAGAAGTGGCCCAATCCGATTTTTATTTGTATTTTTGTTATTCTTTCTTCTTTTACTTTCTAAAACTAAATTATAAAAATAATTAAATTATTATTAAGAACTAAATTAAGTTATAAAAGCGCAAATTAACTACTAATAACAATTAACGCACAATTAAGTAATAATTAAGCATAAAATTGTTCATTTGGACATTAAATGCTAAAAATGCAAAAGATGCATATTTTTTGTAATTTTTGATTTTTTGTAAAACTAATTTAATTACTAACAATTATAGAATTAAATCCTACATGCAAATGCAACATATTTTTGTATTTTTTATTAATTTAGCAAATAAACAAACACAGACAAATACAAATAATAATCCAAAAATGTCACAAAACTACTCAAAATTGCACACCAAGGAAAATCATTTTATTTTGAATTTTCTGGGAGTAATTCTCATATAGGGCAAAAATCACGTGCTTACATCTGGTCCTTGTTTGGTTTCCTATCTCCTGAAGCTATACCAGTTCACATTTAGCTGGAATCCGTTAATCTTGCAGTATAGTCCACGTGTGTCAGGTTCCCTATCTAGTCCTTGACAGTAAGTTTGTTAGATTATCAAAACATAAGGAAAAGATATTTAAAACTTATCAGGGACTATGAAGGTCTGTAAACTCCATAATTCATTATATGGCCTTAAACAGGCTCCTAGACAATGGAACAAAAAGCTGACAGAGGCCTTGGTCCAAATGGGATTTCAATAGAGTCACTATGACTATTCTATGTTCACCAAGAAGACTAATAGTGACATAACAATGGTGTTAGTCTATGTAGATGACTTACTAATTACAGGCAGTAGTCAGCATCTTCTAAAACAAACCAGAGATAAGTTGCAAACCAAATTCAAGATGAAAGACTTAGGAGAGTTAAAGTTGTTCCTTGGAATTGAGTTTGCAAGATCAAGTAAGGGTATTGTGATGTGTCAAAGGAAATATGCCGTAGAACTAATAACTGAAGGTATACTTGGAGGAACTAAGCCAGTTGGTACACCTTTAGAACTGAACCACAGGCTGACATCTTATGAGTATGATAAGCACACATAAAGCAACAACAAGGATTAAAATCTAAAGGATGTAGGCCCTTATCAGAGGCTTGTTGGTAGGCTATTGTATCTCACAATGACCATACTAGACCTGGTATTTACAGTTCATGTACTGAGTCAGTACATGCATAGCCCAAAGGTTTCTCATATGGAGGCTGCCTTAAGAGTGGTCAAGTACATAAAAGAAGCAACTGGACTAGGATTGCTTATGCCTGCAAAGAGCTCTAACCAATTGCTTACCTATTGTGACTCAGACTGGGGAGCTTGTCTTCAAACTAGAAGTTCTGTAACAGGTTATCTTGTGAAGTTTAAAGATGCATTATTCTCATGGAAGTAAAAGAAATAAGAAAAATTATCAAGAAGTTTAGCTGAAGCTGAGTTTAGAAGTATGGCAACATGCACAACACAAATCACTTGGCTTATTGGTCTGTTGAGAGAGCTTAGATTTGATATTCATCTACCAGTACAATTGGGGTGTGCTAGCAAGGCTGCAATTCAGATTGCTGTCAATCCTATATTTTATGAGAGAACAAAACATATTGAGATATATTGTCATTTCATAAGGGAAAGAATATTCCAAGGTATGATACAAACGAGTCATGTCTCTACCAAGGAGCAAATTGCAGATATACTTACAAAGAGTCTTGCAAAAACACAACATGATCATTTGCTGCATAATCTGGAGGTGAAGAATTTGTATTCGACTGTCAGCTTGAGGGGGAGTATTGACTATGGTTAAGCAAGATGACTATACTAGAGTTAAGTTAAATGAGTAGAGTTAGTTGTTAAAGAAGTTAGTTAGGTGGTTAAATGTTAGTTAGGAAAGTTGTTTGTAGTGTAGCCGTGTATATATTGTTGATACCCAATTTTTTCCTATATATTTTTAATATGCATAAATACTTTCAAAATAGCATATATATATATATATATACATATATATATATGCACAAGGTTTTTATAGTTTTTCTATAGTTTTAAAGATTTTAAATTGATTTATTTCCTCCCTTTTTTACTCATAAAATCCCCAATAATTATCCCTCAAATTATTATTGTGGTAATTTAGTCATCTAAATTCTATATTTATGCCAAAATATTGTTAAAATATTTTTAGTGCATCTTTATAATTGCATATTTATTTTTAAAGCTAATATGCATATAATTGCAATATTAGCCTTATTAATGTACAATTACGTTTTATATGCATAAAATGATCTTCTATATTTTTAAAATGTTAAATATCTATTTTAAATCATTTTAGTACAACAAATTATTTTTTTAAAAATCATCTATTATTTATTATAAATTATAAAGAGTTAAATTGGCTATTTAAAACTTAGCCAAATTGGATTTCAATTTTAGCCTAATTAAAACCCAATGCCCCAGCCCAATTTCGGATTAAATACCCGACCCAGGCCCTAATTACCCCTAACCAACCAAAAACCTATCAAATCCTAGCCGTTTTTTGAAAGATCAACGACCCTCGTTTAGTCTTTCCTTTTTAAACTCTAATCGACCCCTAACCCTAATCATTTTCCACATACCGCCGCCCTAAAATCCTCTCTACTCTTAGTACACCCTCAACCTAACCCTAGCCTTCCAACCGCCGACCTCCCATCTCCGGTCATCTCCGGTGACCTCTCATCGTCACCTATGCCTCCAATAGCTTCTCTCATTCCATGCCTGCCTTCTCTAAGTTCTTCAAGGGCCCAGGGCCATGTCGACTTGCATCTAGGGTTCGTCACCTTTCTGTTCTTGGCTACTCCAGTGTGATTTCAAGGCAAAATCATGCTGTATATGTTACGATCCTTGAGATACTAGACAGGTTCCTTCATCTCTATATGCGTTTCTTTTGAAATCCTAATTTCTTTCTATACCTCCTAGATCTGTACAGATCTAGGACAATTTGAGTTTGTTTCTTTAATACTTTACCTTGTCCTTGAGATTCTTTACAAGTGTCTTTGATTTCAAGTGTTTTTTACCTCCTTTTAAAACTAGGGTTTTCAGAATTTCTTTTTAAAAACCTTGTTTAATTGATTCTTTGTGCTTAAACTTCTATTTCTTGCATATTTTGACTGATTCTACGATTTTACTACATCTTCAACTCGTCTATGTTGAAAGCCCTAATTCTAGGGTTCTTCGTTTGGTTTTTGTGACTGACCGGTTCTCGTATGAGTTTTTGTGATTATCTATCCTCGAATATATTTTTACTGAATTTCTTAGCCTAATTTACATCAACTCTATGTGCTTGTGTTCATCTTGACTATTCAAGACTTGTCTCTTTCTATCAGTGTTGTTTAAGCTTCATGTTTGCTATGTCTGGTTATTCTTATCTTACTCTACTTATATGCTAAAATATTGACTCACGACTCTCTTTTTGATTGATTTTGAGTTCCCTGTTTCTTGGCTTGATTTGAAAACTTTCCTTTAGACCTTTGATTCTTCCTGTTTAAACTTGGCTTATTTGCTTATTCATGAGAACCTATGTTATTCTCCTTAAATTAGTAATTTCGAGTCCTTGATTCACTGATTTGCTATATGTTGATTCTCGATTATTTCCATATTCTGCAACCTTATTTGGGTTAACCGTGTTATTTGCTGATTCTTCACTAACTGTTTCCTTAATTGAACCCTCATGTATTTATCCCTAATTGTCTATTTTTTACCTAATGCCTTACTTGATTTCTTTTCTTAAACCTTTTCTACCCATTACCGTTGGTTAATTACCCCTTAATTAAAGGAGTACTTTCATTGATTTGATTCTGATTAGTACTTGATTCCATAATTATTGCTGAACTTTGATTTTTGCCTTATTTTCTGCCTATTTTCAAAGTATAAGTACCCTGTTTTTTATTAACACAACACACAAACACATTGGTTCAAAAAGCTATCTCTCACACTCAAAACTTTCTGCTCTCTCTTTGGTTACTTGCTATTATTCTGAGTTAGCCGGCTGCAAGCCAAGGCTAACTATTGTGCTTTATTATTCCTCACTTTATATTTACCATCTCTCTACTGGTATGTTCTGATTTTAATTCAAGTCTCAAAACCAATATGTTTCTTTTACTACTTCAGTTTATCATGTTTCTAATTTGTTTCAATCTATGGTTCTATTGTTCAACATGCAGTTGACATATTTACATTACTGTTTCATCTAGCATGTTAGTCTAACCTTCTTAGGGCTTTTCAGAACATGTTCCACCCCCTCCCCTAGTAGTCTGTCTCAACATGACTCTACCCTGCTTTGAATGTTTGTCTACTTGTTATCCAGTTTTGATCTGTCACTTTAAATGGCTGATTCTATGATTGTTTCTGAAACTCCTACTGTAGTGGTACCAATATCTATCCCTTAATCCCTTAAACCCCACAAGAACTGCTATTCTCCTAGTACTATGTGCTCTATGTGTCCCCAATTCCCCTTCCCCTGTATGAAGGACTGTCATTTGAGTATTGCTGAACTTGTTTGACTGACTTGCTGTTTGTTTAATTACACCACTATTTTCAAAAGCTGTTTACCCAAGAACTCTTTTCTTACAAAGTTATTTCAACTAAGTCTCTTTTTTACACTATTTTCCTACTGAAACCTTTTCAAACTATGTCAAGCACTCTCACTCTACTCCTAAGTCCCTAGGTTCTGCCCCCTTCAGTGTGTGTACTGTCTTGGGATCCTCTTAAGACCCCTCTGAACTCTAGCACACTGAGGCTGGCCCTTCCATACTGCACTTACTCAATTTGGTTACAAAGTCTAGGTGTGAGCACTGCCCGGGATCCTTGAGATCCTTAGGGAACTCTGAAGTACCTAAACAATGATATTGTATATGAAATTGACATCTAAGGCTGTTGGGGGTTTGGGAAATCACTTGGGCCGGCTTTAGGCTCTTTATAGTGTAACTTCTTCTTTTTCTTTATCTATGTAATTCATTCATCTGGTTTGTAATAATTTGTAAACGAATATTAGAGTGATTAGTAAAAAAAAAGGTGGGTAGTTATATATTTGTGGGGTAATATGGGTAGAAACCATGCCTATATGATCTCATATTTGCTATGTCTTCCCTACCATGTTAGAAGCCATGCTTATAGGATTACATATATTTGCTATGTTTGCCTTACCATACTAGAAATCATGCCTATAGGATTTACAATCAACTTCACAAATAGATATCATACTTAAGCATGTGACCAAGTTCAAGTTTCTGTTCCAATGGTTGTTTACATTTATTTACACTAGAAATCATGCCTATAAGTTTATAAACAACTAGATATCATGCTCATAGGGAACAACATCAGAAATTCTGCCTACAAATTTAAAAATCAGTTTGGTTTAAATAAGTTAATCCACTTCATGATTAGTTTACTTTGAAGTTGGTCTAATCAATGCTTTGTTTTTCCTGAAATGAATTTTTTTCAAAACTGTTCTAATTTACTATTTGAAAGCATGCCTATAGGAATTTAAGATCAGAACTATCCTAGGAATGAGAACCCTAACCTGGGTCCTTCGAAGAGGGGTCAGGTTCCTCATGTGAGGGCCCAGTAGTTTCTGATAGTGCAATGCCTTCAACAGTTACAATGGCCCCTTCATCCCCCATACCTTGTACCTCATTTTCTAAGAGATGATCTCATGCAGTACACTATCAGTAGACACCACAAAGATGGTTACAATATTTTTTTCCTCAATCGGCAAAACTGCCACCACGGAATCTATAGCAATAATGGCGGAACCCTCAGTGACCTCAGGATTTTGACCTTGTTCTCCACTTGTTCTTTGATTAGTGGGAACCTCAGATGATGGAGAGGATGGATTAACAATTTTAGGGGTTTCTGAAATGGAGAGAGATGGAGAATCTGGGTGAGGTGTGATTTTAGCGGGAAGGGTAAAAGTGGTTAAAGAAGGCTCAGTAGGGGCGGAGGACTCCATAGGTTTTTCAGTAACAGGTATGATTGAGTCAGGGAGGTCGGAGTTTGTATCAGCCATTAGAAATATGGAGTGATGGTTCTTTGGGAAGTTATAATGGAGGACTTATGGTTTGTGGGGAATAGAGGGGGGTTTTATTAAGAATGGATAATCATGAATAGAGAAATAGGGACCGGTTCTGAAATGGCGGTTGGGCGTGGAGAAGTGCAACGTTTCAGAGAGAGATGGAACGATTTGAAGTGAAGAGACGTGACAGTAGAGTCTGAAAAGTTGGACATGGCGGTTGTGTTTTGTACCTTTTTAAGACGTGTATTAAAGAATACACAGAACTACTAACCTTTGGTACAAGAACCAAGTTCTTGACCTGTTATTCAAAAGTATCAATCCTCTTTTATCATCCATGCACTGTATCTACCGCTTCTATACTCATCATGCGTGTTTACCTACAACGGTATTAAAGTGAGTTAGACATGGCCAGAAAACACTTTAACCAGTTTTTCTTAAAGGTGATTATCATAGCCAAATAATAAGGAATCAGGTTCTCAATTGGGCTTTAAAAGCCCCAACTTCGCTCTGTTTCTTTCAAAATGTTCCCTACTTAATGCCTTGGTGAAGATGTCTGCAATTTGGTCTTCTATGCTACAGAACTTCATACATATCAGCCCTTTCTCCACATTGTCCCTCATAAAGTGATGCCTCACATCAATATGCTTGGTCCTTTTGTGTTGAACTAGATTCTTGGCCATGTTGAATGCACTGGTGTTATCACATAGAAGGGGCATACTCTCAGTGAGTACCCCAAAGTACTCCAATTGCTGCTTGATCCATAAAAGGTATGCACAACAGGATTTTGCGGCTACATATTCTACTTCAGCTATTGAAAGAGCCACTGAGTTTTCCTTCCTTGTGCCCCAAGAGATGAGACATGAACCTAGGAAATGAGCCATTACAGAAGTGCTTTTCCTATCCAAAAGATAATCTGCATAGTCTTTGATGCTTCCATGTCAAACCTCTTCAAGAGCTCCATGATGTATTTTTGCTGACAAATGAATGTACCCTTGGGGGACTATTTTACTTGATGACCCAAGAAGAAGTTCAGTTCCCCCATCATACTCATTTCAAACTCACTTCCCATGAGTTTTGCTAATTCTTCATATAGAGAATCAGTTGTTGCCCCAAAAATGATATCATCAACATAGACCTGAACAATGAGCAGGTTCCTTCCCCGTTTCTTTAGGAACAGGATGTTGTCAATTTTCCCTCTTTTAAAGCCATTTTCCAAGAGGAACTTTGATAGCCTTTCATACTAAGCTCGAAGTGCCTACTTCATCCCATACAATACTTTGTCCAGTTTAAACACATATCAGGATGTTCATGACTTTCAAACCCTGGAGGTTGTTTCACATAGACTTCTTCCTTAAGAAATCCATTCAGAAATGCACTTTTGACATCCATTTGGAACAAGGTGAATTCCATATGAGATGCAAAAGCGATTAGAATTCTAATTGCTTCCATGCGAGCGACCGGAACAAATTTTTCATCATAGTCAATCCCTTCCTCCTGATTGTAGCCTTGAACCACTAGCCTGGCCTTGTTCCTTGTGGTATTCCCATGTTCATCAAGTTTGTTCCTGAATACCCACCAGGTTCCTATAATGGTTCGATCTGAGGGTCTGGGTGCTAGGTGCCAGACATTGTTCCTTTCAAACTGATGTAACTCATCTTGCATGGCTATAATCCAATCTGCATCTTTCAAGGCTTCCTTGATATTCTTGGGTTCTATTTGGGAGAGAAAGGCTGATAAGGCAAGTGAATTTCTGGCTTTTGACCTAGTTTGTACTCCGGAATCTAGAGGGGTAATTATGTTGTCAGGAGGATGAGAGATTTTGTGTCTCCAATTAGACATCTGAGGTTCATTTAGAGAGAATATGGGTACATTTGACTGGTTTTCATGTGTTCTTCTCTCGGGTTCTAGTGGAGTACCCTGAACTGCATCAATCACTCTTTCTTCAGCTTTAGTGGTTGTAACTGAAGTACCTGGTTCCATTGAAGATGAGTCAGTATTGTCTTCATTCAGCTTTTTTACTTGGCTAATCATATCTGCCTTTCCATTTGTCATGTCAATGACTTCACCAGGGATTAGTAAGGGTTTTCCATCTCTATCTTTATTAGCACTCTTCTCACAAGATGGATAAGACTCATCAAAAATAATATGAACACTTTCCTCAACACATTAAGTCTGGTTATTATATATCTTGTATGTCTTTCTTTGAGAAGAGTAGCCCAGAAATATTCCTTCATCACTCTTGTCATCGAATTTACCAAGCTGATTCTTTCCATTATTGAGAACATATCATTTGCGCCCAAATGTTCTTACCAAGCTAATCCTTCTGAATTAGTTTGTTCAGAAGAGAAAAGCTTGCATGCCTCAGTCTTCTGTGCCACAGTTCAACATCATCATCAACAACTTTCAGACAACTCAGATCACCACTTTGTAAGGACTCGAAATCAGCAACATAGATGTTCTTGTAACTCTTGGCCACAAGTACCACTTCACCAGTTACCAGATCAGTAACTGTACATATCTTGGACAAGAATTCCACCTTGTTTCCTTTATCATAGATCTGAGTGACACTCAATAGACTGTACTTAAAGCCATTGACATAGTACACATTTTCAATAGAATGAGTGAGTGACTTCCCAACTTTTCCAACTCCAAGAATGTAACCCTTTTTCCCATTGCCAATGGATACACTCCCTTCTTGTAGGGCTTTTTTTTGAAAGAAAGTCCATGGTGTTCCCAGTCATGTGCTTTGAATACCCATCATCCATGAACCATTATTGACCGCTTCCTTTCATTGTTCTCTGCACAAGAAGATCAATAGTTAGTTTTAGGAACCCAAGCAAGTTTGGGTCCCTTGTAGTATGTAAGAGGATGAATAAGAGCTCTCTTAGTCCATGCAGATAATGTGCGCTTATTGTGAGTGGAACCTGGTCCCTCTATTGTAGTCACTTTTTCAGCAAACACTTTATTTTTCTGAACAGATTGAACCCTGGCCTGGCAATTTTATTTGAAGTGCTTATTGATCCCACAGTGGGTACAAATCCAGTTATCAGAAATAATGACGTACTTGCTGTGAGGTTTGTAAGGAGTTTTCTCCCTTTGGAACCTTATTCCCTACTGTTTCCACCATTATTAGTGTACATGGCAGTGATAGCTTCTGAGGACCAGGTCCACTTTAGGAACTTTTCAAGATCATTTTTACTCTTTCCAGATCAGTTTGGAGGTTCTTGTTTTTCTCAGTTTCAACACACATCCTAGTTCTCACAGCTTTCAACTCATTTTCAAGCCTAATGTGTTCCTTATTGGCTATCTCTTTTTCTTTTCCAGAATTTCTAGGTTTTGACTTAGTCCCTGGTCTCTTTATTGTTTCCCTTAGGTCTGCAATTACTGCCAAGAGATCATTTCTTTCTTCTTTGAAATTTTCAATAGTTTCCTTATGGTCAATAACAACATCCACTAAGTCATTTCTAGTTTGTTCAACTTCTCCTAGTTCTAAGGTCAAGGAATCCCTATCCTCCATAAGACTATGATAGGCATCAATCAATACACTAGCTAAAGACATGAGTTTCTTAGGAGAGTAGTATTTCAGATTTCTCTGAACATCCTTGAAATTTATCTCCTTGTTGTCATCATCTTCATCATCATCTAATTGGGCCATCAAAGCAAAAGATGAGTCATATTCATTTTCGTCGCCTTCAACTGCCGTCATGGAACTATCACCAGCATCAGTTTCATCTTCAGACTCACCAGAGGAATCTCCCCATGCTGCAAGAGCCTGTTTCACCACATTGTCAGCAGATCTCTTTCTTTTGAAGTACTTGAAAGGAACCGGGTTCCTCTTAGCTGCTTTTTCAGGGTTGCTCTTGGTGGATTCTTGCTTCAAGAGAGGACAGTCTTTGATAAAGTGTCCAGACTTTCCACACTTATGATAGAGATCATAGTTTTTTGGTTTGCTAGAGCTGCCCCTTTTTAGCATTTCTCCATTTCTTATGACCATCTTCTGAAATCTTTTGGTTAAGTAAGCCATGCCACTTTCTTCCTCACTTGAGTCATTGCTATCAGCTTTGAGTACCGGGTTCTTTTTTTCTTTGGTTCTCTTCTTTCACTGTCTATCTTCCTCTTCATCTTGTAGGTCTTCAGATTTCCAACCAACTCTTCTATGGTCAGCTCCTGCAAGTCCTTTGATTCAGTAATAGCATTCACCTTACTTTCCAAAGGTCTAGGCAAAATACTGAGGATTTTCCTCACTAGCTTGTTTCTAGGAATAGTTTCACCAAGTCAGTGTAACTCATTTATGATGGAAGTGAATCTTGTGTGCATATCTTCAATAGATTTATCGTCCTTCATCCTGAAGAGTTCATACTCAGTAGTGAGCATATCGATCTTAGACTATTTTACTTGGGTGGTTCCCTCATGAGCTATTTGCAAAGCTTCCCATATCTCCTTAGCAATGTCGCAAGCGAAGATTCTATTATATTCTTCAGGTCCTATTCCACATACCAGAATCTTCTTGGCACAAAAATTCTTCTCCACACCTTTCTTGTCTGCGTCGGTGTATTCTTTACTGGTTTTTGACATTGAAAATGGAAGTCCTTCCAGTACCTTTGTTGGAACATAAGGACCACCACATATGACATCCCATAACTCAAAATCCTCAGCCATGATAAAATCATGCATTCTTCTTTTCCACCACCCATAGTATTGTCCATTGAACCTGGGTGGTCAGTATGTAGATTGACCTTCTTCAAAATTTGGTGGAGCAGCCATAAGGATCCTTCCTAGGTGTTAGCCTAATAGGAGGAACCCGCTGTGATACCAATTGTTAGTTTATATGAGTCCACCAAATAGTAGAGTACCTAGTCCTCTATGAGGTTATTCTTAGAATGCTAGTAAAACTATAAGTAAATAAGACACCGGATTTTTACGTGGAAAAATCCCAACTCAAGGGGATAAAAACCACGACCTACATCTGTAGACTTTCAACTTCACTAACTTGTAAACACCTATTTCAAGCCACTTTATTATAACTCTATTACAAAGGATTCAACTCAACTAACTTGTGGTATTCTCACCACAAGCCACTTTGTCACTCTCTAGTTACAAAGACTTTAACTTATGACTAAACCTAGTCACAACATAAACTCAGAGAGTTTACGAATTTTACAAGAGGGTTCCTAATAAATACATCTGGCTAAGCAGTTTAGGAGAATAATAAGAACAATCACAAAGTTACAACTCAACTAAGGACAATAAAATACTAACTTTAGGAACTGGTCCGTACTATTGTTTAACTTTGTTCTTCAAGCTCGTGAGAATTAATTTCTCTGTTTTGCAAAAGGCTTGAATGAGAAATAGAAATGTTCAAGAGATGTTTTGATATAAACTCATTGTTGATACACCTTGATGACATCACTTAAAATGATGTAAACACTTTAGTTGGTCAAGGAATAAGTGGGCACAGGAAACGGTGCAGTGCAGGCAGAAACAGTGCAGGTAGTCATGTTCGCTTCTAGCTGTGTCCAATTGACTTTGTACTGCTATGAGGGAACCACAAGGGTATCAAGTCCTTGTTTGGTTTCCTATCTCCTGAAGCTATAGCAGTTCACATTTAGCTGGAATCCGTTAATCTTGCAGTATAGTCCAAGTGTGTCAGGTTCCCTATCTAGTCCTTGACAGTAAGTTTGTTAGATCATCAAAACATAAGGAAAAGATATTTAAAACTTATCAGGGACTATGAAGGTCTGTAAACTCCATAATTCATTATATGGCCTTAAACATGCTCCTAGACAATGGAACAAAAAGCTGACAGAGGCCTTGGTCCAAATGGGATTTCAATAGAGTCACTATGACTATTCTATGTTCACCAAGAAGACTAATAGTGACATAACAGTGGTGTTAGTCTATGTAGATGACTTACTAATTACAGGCAGTAGTCAGCATCTTCTAAAACAAACCAGAGATAAGTTGCAAACCAAATTCAAGATGAAAGACTTAGGAGAGTTAAAGTTCTTCCTTGGAATTGAGTTTGCAAGATCAAGTAAGGGTATTGTGATGTGTCAAAGGAAATATGCCGTAGAACTAATAACTGAAGGTATACTTGGAGGAACTAAGCCAGTTGGTACACCTTTAGAACTGAACCACAGGCTGACATCTTATGAGTATGATAAGCACACATAAAGCAACAACAAGGATTAAAATCTAAAGGATGTAGGCCCTTATCAGAGGCTTGTTGGTAGGCTATTGTATCTCACAATGACCATACTAGACCTGGTATTTACAGTTCATGTACTGAGTCAGTACATGCATAGCCCAAAGGTTTCTCATATGGAGGCTGCCTTAAGAGTGGTCAAGTACATAAAAGAAGCAACTGGACTAGGATTGCTTATGCCTGCAAAGAGCTCTAACCAATTGCTTACCTATTGTGACTCAGACTGGGGAGCTTGTCTTCAAACTAGAAGTTCTGTAACAGGTTATCTTGTGAAGTTTAAAGATGCATTATTCTCATGGAAGTAAAAGAAATAAGAAACAGTATCAAGAAGTTTAGCTGAAGCTGAGTTTAGAAGTATGGCAACATGCACAACACAAATCACTTGGCTTATTGGTCTGTTGAGAGAGCTTAGAGTTGATATTCATCTACCAGTACAATTGGGGTGTGCTAGCAAGGCTGCAATTCAGATTGCTGTCAATCCTATATTTTATGAGAGAACAAAACATATTGAGATATATTGTCATTTCATAAGGGAAAGAATATTCCAAGGTATGATACAAACGAGTCATGTCTCTACCAAGGAGCAAATTGCAGATATACTTACAAAGAGTCTTGCAAAAACACAACATGATCATTTGCTGCATAATCTGGAGGTGAAGAATTTGTATTCGACTGTCAGCTTGAGGGGGAGTATTGACTATGGTTAAGCAAGCTGACTATACTAGAGTTAAGTTAAATGAGTAGAGTTAGTTGTTAAAGAAGTTAGTTAGGTGGTTAAATGTTAGTTAGGAAAGTTGTTTGTAGTGTAGCCGTGTATATATTGTTGATACCCAATTTTTTCCTATATATTTTTAATATGCATAAATACTTTCAAAATAGCATATATATATATATATATATATATATATATATATATATATATATATACATATACATATATATATGCACAAGGTTTTTATAGTTTTTCTATAGTTTTAAAGATTTTAAATTGATTTATTTCCTCCCTTTTTTACTCATAAAATCCCCAATAATTATTCCTCAAATTATTATTGTGGTAATTTAGTCATCTAAATTCTATATTTATGCCAAAATATTGTTAAAATATTTTTAGTGCATCTTTATAATTGCATATTTATTTTTAAAGCTAATATGCATATAATTGCAATATTAGCCTTATTAATGTACAATTACGTTTTATATGCATAAAATGATCTTCTATATTTTTAAAATATTAAATATCTATTTTAAATCATTTTAGTACATGAAATTATTTTTTTTAAAATCATCTATTATTTATTATAAATTATAAAGAGTTAAATTGGCTATTTAAAACTTAGCCAAATTGGATTTCAATTTTAGCCTAATTAAAACCCAATGCCCCAGCCCAATTTCGGATTAAATACCCGACCCAGGCCCTAATTACCCCTAACCAACCAAAAACCTATCAAATCCTAGCCGTTTTTTGAAAGATCAACGACCCTCGTTTAGTCTTTCCTTTTTAAACTCTAATCGACCCCTAACCCTAATCATTTTCCACATACCGCCGCCCTAAAATCCTCTCTACTCTTAGTACACCCTCAACCTAACCCTAGCCTTCCAACCGCCGACTTCCCATCTCCGGTCATCTCCGGTGACCTCTCATCGTCACCTATGCCTCCAATAGCTTCTCTCATTCCATGCCTGCCTTCTCTAAGTTCTTCAAGGGCCCAGGGCCATGTCGACTTGCATCTAGGGTTCGTCACCTTTCTGTTCTTGGCTACTCCAGTGTGATTTCAAGGAAAAATCATGCTGTATATGTTACGATCCTTGAGATACTAGACAGGTTCCTTCATCTCTATATGAGTTTCTTTTGAAATCCTAATTTCTTTCTATACCTCCTAGATCTGTACAGATCTAGGACAATTTGAGTTTGTTTCTTTAATACTTTACCTTGTCCTTGAGATTCTTTACAAGTGTCTTTGATTTCAAGTGTTTTTTACCTCCTTTTAAAACTAGGGTTTTCAGAATTTCTTTTTAAAAACCTTGTTTAATTGATTCTTTGTGCTTAAACTTCTATTTCTTGCATATTTTGACTGATTCTACGATTTTACTACATCTTCAACTCGTCTATGTTGAAAGCCCTAATTCTAGGGTTCTTCGTTTGGTTTTTGTGACTGACCGGTTCTCGTATGAGTTTTTGTGATTATCTATCCTCGAATATATTTTTACTGAATTTCTTAGCCTAATTTACATCAACTCTATGTGCTTGTGTTCATCTTGACTATTCAAGACTTGTCTCTTTCTATCAGTGTTGTTTAACCTTCATGTTTGCTATGTCTGGTTATTCTTATCTTACTCTACTTATATGCTAAAATATTGTCTCACGACTCTCTTTTTGAATGATTTTGAGTTCCCTGTTTCTTGGCTTGATTTGAAAACTTTCCTTTAGACCTTTGATTCTTCCTGTTTAAACTTGGCTTATTTGCTTATTCATGAGAACCTATGTTATTCTCCTTAAATTAGTAATTTCGAGTCCTTGATTCACTGATTTGCTATATGTTGATTCTCGATTATTTCCATATTCTGCAACCTTATTTGGGTTAACCGTGTTATTTGCTGATTCTTCACTAACTGTTTCCTTAATTGAACCCTCATGTATTTATCCCTAATTGTCTATTTTTTACCTAATGCCTTACTTGATTTCTTTTCTTAAACCTTTTCTACCCATTACCGTTGGTTAATTACCCCTTAATTAAAGGAGTACTTTCATTGATTTGATTCTGATTAGTACTTGATTCCATAATTATTGCTGAACTTTGATTTTTGCCTTATTTTCTGCCTATTTTCAAAGTATAAGTACCCTGTTTTTTATTAACACAATACACAAACACATTGGTTCAAAAAGCTATCTCTCACACTCAAAACTTTCTGCTCTCTCTTTGGTTACTTGCTATTATTCTGAGTTAGCCGGCTGCAAGCCAAGGCTAACTATTGTGCTTTATTATTCCTCACTTTATATTTACCATCTCTCTACTGGTATGTTCTGATTTTAATTCAAGTCTCAAAACCAATATGTTTCTTTTACTACTTCAGTTTATCATGTTTCTAATTTGTTTCAATCTATGGTTCTATTGTTCAACATGCAGTTGACATATTTACATTACTGTTTCATCTAGCATGTCAGTCTAACCTTCTTAGGGCTTTTCAGAACATGTTCCACCCCCTCCCCTAGTAGTCTGTCTCAACATGACTCTACCCTGCTTTGAATGTTTGTCTACTTGTTATCCAGTTTTGATCTGTCACTTAAATGGCTGATTCTATGATTGTTTCTGAAACTCCTACTGTAGTGGTACCAATATCTATCCCTTAATCCCTTAAACCCCACAAGAACTGCTATTCTCCTAGTACTATGTGCTCTATGTGTCCCCAATTCCCCTTCCCCTGTATGAAGGACTGTCATTTGAGTATTGCTGAACTTGTTTGACTGACTTGCTGTTTGTTTAATTACACCACTATTTTCAAAAGCTGTTTACCCAAGAACTCTTTTCTTACAAAGTTATTTCAACTAAGTCTCTTTTTTACACTATTTTCCTACTGAAACCTTTTCAAACTATGTCAAGCACTCTCACTCTACTCCTAAGTCCCTAGGTTCTGCCCCCTTCAGTGTGTGTACTGTCTTGGGATCCTCTTGAGACCCCTCTGAACTCTAGCACACTGAGGCTGGCCCTTCCATACTGCACTTACTCAATTTGGTTACAAAGTCTAGGTGTGAGCACTGCCCGGGATCCTTGAGATCCTTAGGGAACTCTGAAGTACCTAAACAATGATATTGTATATGAAATTGACATCTAAGGCTGTTGGGGGTTTGGGAAATCACTTGGGCCGGCTTTAGGCTCTTTATAGTGTAACTTCTTCTTTTTCTTTATCTATGTAATTCATTCATCTGGTTTGTAATAATTTGTAAACGAATATTAGAGTGATTAGTAAAAAAAAAAGGTGGGTAGTTATATATTTGTGGGGTAATATGGGTAGAAACCATGCCTATAGGATCTCATATTTGCTATGTCTTCCCTCCCATGTTAGAAGCCATGCTTATAGGATTACATATATTTGCTATGTTTGCCTTACCATACTAGAAATCATGCCTATAGGATTTACAATCAACTTCACAAATAGATATCATACTTAAGCATGTGACCAAGTTCAAGTTTCTGTTCCAATGGTTGTTTACATTTATTTACACTAGAAATCATGCCTATAAGTTTATAAACAACTAGATATCATGCTCATAGGGAACAACATCAGAAATTCTGCCTACAAATTTAAAAATCAGTTTGGTTTAAATAAGTTAATCCACTTCATGATTAGTTTACTTCGAAGTTGGTCTAATCAATGCTTTGTTTTTCCTGAAATGAATTTTTTTCAAAACTGTTCTAATTTACTATTTGAAAGCATGCCTATAGGAATTTAAGAGTCTGTTTCAAAAATCTGCCCATTGTTTTATTATATCAAACATAGTTATCATGCTTTTAGGACATCACTATTCAGTGTGTAGGCAAGCCTATATGGCGTTTTCAAATTCTACAACCCTGAAGCTGTATTTATACTACTTGAAGTTGTTCAGATTTAATAGGTTAAAATCAGTAGGCAAAACTGATTAGGGCCTTACTGTCAAGTTTATAAAAACAAGGGTGCATGTTTCTGTGCATTGACATCCATTTAGACGTCTAGTTTAGGCCTTTTCTCTAAACAAAAAAACTGATCTTGTTTATGTTTGAGACTTGCTGCCTATGTGTATTACTTGTGGAGGTAAACCTGGGCCTTTTAATTGTCTCTTTCTCCTTTTTAAGCACCTTAGGGGTTGTTTAGAACTGCCTAACTTAGAGGTCCTAAAATACCTCCAGGGCCACAAGGAAGGGACAGGTAGTGCACACATAGACATTGTCAATGTTACTAGAATACTTTAGGCTATGACCACGGGGTGGGAAGGGTAGATATGGGATATGATGACTACGCGCTAATATCACGTGTAGCCCCTTATTGAGGAGTGTTTACCGGACATTGTGTGGGGTGATCCTGTAAGCTAACAAACCTAGGACCTCTCCTTTCCCAAATCCCCTCTGTTTAAAACTTTGCTTTGTATGTATACAACTTGTTCAAATATTTTGTCTATTATCTGAGTCATACAATATCCAACCTACTCTTATGTGTTTAAAAACTATTTATTTGTTAATGGACTAATCCATAAGTTATGTTCAGTCGGGACCCACCGTTGTGGACCGCGAGGGGTGCCTAACACCTTCCCCTCAAGGTTATTTTGAGCCCTTACCCTAAATCTCTAGTAATGCAAACCAATCCAAGAGTTAATCGCTCTAGGTGCCCTAACGTACCATAATCCGTTAGGTGGTGACTCTTCAAATACCCAAATTCCAAAAGGGAAATGAGTTATTACCCCCATGAACGTCGGAACCCGGACTTTCTCTGCGAGGAAAAAAAGGGGGGCGACATATATACTATGTATTCTCTTTGAAGTTAATACAAGATTTGATTTCCTAAGTTTCACAGAGTTGGTAGCTTTATTCTCTTCTCTCCTCTCTTCATCGCAATCATAACTTTACAGCTGTGACTGAGCTGTAACCGCCATTGCCATGGCGTTTAACATAACATACCATATTTTATTTTACAAAAGCTTAAAAATTAAAATAGAAACTTTAAATATTCGATCCTCGTGTTAGTTCTGAATTCTTATATTTTAAAAAAGTAGAGAAAGTAACATGTACAAAGTAAACTTGTGCATTGAGTGGATTAGGCTGTTTTTACTTCTCAGGCAACATCACTCATTTTATTTTATAGGTTTTCTAAAATTTTCTCACCTAAAGTGAGTTCCATTGATAGAAATAGCAAAGTTATCCATCAAAGAAAGACGATGAGAAAAAAAGGAAAAAATTGTTGGCCCGACAGAAAAGAAAGGGAATAAGTAAAAATGGACTATAAAAAGATAGATACAGGGAAGGGGGGACTAAAGGCTAATTACACATAAACAATTTTATTGGAAAAAATATGTTCATATTTTATACTCGGATAATAAAGCGACACGTCGACCTAGAGACAAATAGTAAGTGAGACAGATGGAAATCAAGTCTGGGGGCAGCAATATCAATAACCCCCAAATGGGATGTTGCTCATAAATACCTGCCACCTGTTAGTATTAAATGAAGAATATTCTACAATATTAAATACATAGTCCATTATAGAGAAGTTGGCACCCATGGTCTGCTGTTACACACTCTTCAATGGCTCTCATAATTGTAATTTAAGAGAGTCTTGATCCTAGGATCTTTTTCCCGAGGTGCATCTATAAGTAGTGAGTTCAGCCATTGTATGGGACACGAATTTTCTAACAAATTTATGCTAAATACTATTCAAAGCTCAATAACATTTTTTCTCGCTTATTGATATTGCTATCGCTACCGTCAGAAGCTCTGCTCCAGGAACCAATCTATCTGCTATCTTATTTCGATTTCACCGCTAAGTCTTAAATTCTTACTTAATTTATTTATCATTTTGGATTCAAATCGATTCGCTTGTCTATAAATCACATATAAATTTAACTATACCATTTTACGGTAAATAGTTTGGCGCCCACCGCGGGGCTTAGACAATTACGTAATTGGGTTGATCCTTGTATCTATTATTAACCTATTTAAATTCCTTGTTTCTTAATGAAAAATCACAAAAAATGGCAGATAACGATGTCAACGTCACACACAATGTTGAGGCCCAATGAAATCAGCCTTAACATGGAGAATCGATCAGTGATACCCGCAATGAGGAGGATGAGGTCAAGTCGATCCATGGGGGGCAATATCCACGACATATTTGGGAGACAACTCTCGATGATGCGGAAGACGAGTATGTCGCAGAAACAATGAGAATTTTGAGACAACAGTAAAAGGCTATTATGGGCCATCTCTCGCGATAGGATCAGGTCATGGTAGAAGTGAGGCAGACACTTTTCGGTGCTTTCAACAATGAAAATGGATAAGACCAAGTTCCTCCCAGTGTTCCCCCAAACCAAATAATACGGAGGGTTGATAACAACATTCCGAGGGGCGAGGTCGACTTCGACAAGGTCGGGGGAACAGTAGCGGATTTGGTAAGAACAATGAAAATGATCCCTTTAAAAACTTCTGCGGTTTATAAGGTAAATAAACGCTCGAATAGACCAAATCTTGGGTGCACCACCAGTATTGAAAGGATCGGATTCAAAGAAATACACCAGTTGTCGTTCAAACCAAGCGCGACATCGGAGTTGATTCTGAAGCGGTACAAGATGCCAGATGTGACAAAATATGATAGGACTTCGAATCCTCAGGAGCATATCACCACATATACAATGACGGTGAAGGGAAATGATTTAGCTTCTCACGAAATTGAGTCAGTCTTATTAAAGAAATTTGGGGAGACCCTCACAAAAGGGGCCCTGACATGGCATTCTCTTTTATTCGAGCACTCAATAGATTTCGTCGAGATGCTCGTGGATTCTTTCATCAAGGACCACACCGAGGCCAGGAAGGTACATGCCCAAAAGGACGACATATTCAGGATTATGCAAGGAGAGTCCGAATTGTTGTGGGAGTTTGTGATCAAATTTCAGAAGAAGAGAATGTTGCTACTGGTTGTGTTTGACGAATGGCCAGCGGAGGCATTTACTAAAGAACGGAATCCGAGGAGTTCTAATGCTTCCCAAAAATTGAAAGAAAGTATTCTCGAGTTCCAGGCAGTAATATGGGTAGATGTCCATAACCTCTACGAGTCAAAGAGAAGAATTGAGGATGACTAGCTCGGTTTCCCGGCATCAACCAAGGGTCGGGACCGAGAAATAATAAGGATAAGTTGAAGGATGATTTCAACATAGACCGACGGTCTTCCAGAGGTCGGTTTATTCCCTATAAAAGGGCCGAAGGATGCAGCAGAGGTTCCTGTCGATGGATAGATTCTCTACGATAGAAGAGCTGATCGCGGACAGAATAACAGATCATTGCAAGACAAAGAGATATTGGGCTCTCAGGACTGCACCTATCCCATCCTGTCCGAATACAATTTAACATTCAGTGTAGTGGAATTGTTTCAACAATGAGAAATATTAAAAAAGCTTGGTTCCCGAGGCCGATAAGATCTGACCCCAGTCAGAGGGATCCCAATCTATGGTGCAAGTATCATGGGACTAACGGCCATTGGACTGGGGACTACCAGCATCTACACGATGAGGTGGCAACATTATTGAAAAACGAACATCTTAGAGAATTCTTAAGTGACCGGGTTAAGAGCGACTATGGTTGCAACAAGGATAATAGGGAACCTTCGAAAGCAGGAGGAGATCATCCTTGTCTAATGATTAACATGATTCTTGGAGGGAACGAGATTAATGGCGTAACCTTTTCACCAGTGAAAAAGATGAAGGTATCAGTGATCCACAGTAAGAGACTCTGGGAAGTCGCTGAGGACAAAATTACCTTCTCAGAGGAAGACACAGATAGACTCCTACTACTGCACAACGATGCATAGGTAATTTTCTTAAAGTTTTAGATTTTAAAATTAAACGTATTTTTGTGGACCCAGAAAGTTCAACCAATATTATCCAATGGAGAGTGCTTGAATAAGCCAAGCTACCTGAAGTATCATTCCAGCCACAAAGCTCTTCGAATTAGATTTAGTGAGCATGACATCTCGAAGGGAGATTCTGCTGCCTACGAATGCCAGAGTGTAATAAAAACGACCCTTATTGAAGTAGTGGACGACGATATGGGCTTCAATACTATTCTTGGGAGACCATGGTTGCATGAGATGAAGGATGTGTCGTTAACATACCATCAACTTCTGAAATTCTCAACTTTGGAGGGGATTAAACAAATAAGAGAAGACCAACTGGCAGCAAGGGAGATGAACGTGATCTCAGTTTCCAGTAGCAAAGGGAAGGAGCATGCGACATAGCAATTATAGGAATCGACGCCTGCTCCCGAGCCAAACGAAGGCAACAAGGGAAGGGAGTTGTCTAACTCTTATCAGGTACCAAGATATTTCCAGGTACCAGAAGAAACGGACGTGACAAAGTCCACAGTGGAAGAACTCGAGCAAGTCGCATTATTTGATAAATTCTTGGACAGGAAGCTCCACTTGGGAACATGACTAAACCCCGAGCTCAGGTCAAGATTTATTGAATTTCTTAAATTTAACATTGACTGTTTTGTGTGTTCGCATGTGTAAATGACATGTATTCCTCCAAAAGTGGCCATGCACAAGTTAAGCTTGGACCCTAACATCCCTCCGATAAGGCAGAAGAAACGCCCTATTACCGAGGTCAGAAACATATTTGTCAAAGAAGAGGTAACTCGATTTCTTAATATCATTTCAATCTGGGAGGTAAAATATCCTGGTTGGTTAGCTAACGTGGTAGTAGTATAGAAAAGAATCACAAATTCTGCATGTCCGTGGATTATAAGGATCTGAATGAGGCATGCCCAAAAGACTCGTTCCCACTGCCAAAATGTTTGAGAAACAAATAGGGAAAACCATGGAAGTTTATACAGATGATATGTTGGTTGAGTCTTTGAACGTAGATGATTATTTTAAACACATGCAAGAAACTTGTAACATCCTAAGGAAGCATAACAAGAAGCTTAATCTCGAAAAGTGTTCATTCTGAATCAGCTCTTGTAAATTCTTATGGTTCCTGGTGTCGCCAAAAGGGATCGAAGTCAATCTCGATAAAATTAAAGCTATCGAGGACATTCTTGACCAGCTCTCAAACGTGAAGGAGGTTCAAAGGCCAATAGGAATACTGGCCGCATTAAGCAGATTTATTTTCTGATCTTCGAAAAAATGTCATCACTTCTTTTCACTACTCAAAAAGAAGAGCAACTTCGAATGGTCTCCGAAATGCCAGCAGGCTCTGAACGATTTGAAAAGGTATTTATCGATCCCTGTATTATTATCGAAACTAGAAGAAGGCGAACAAATGATGATTACTTAGCGGTCTCGGGGACAGCGGTAAGTGTCGTTTTAGTCCGTGAGGAAGAATGCACACAATCTCCTATTTATTATGTTAGTGAAATTTTAACGGGAGTGGAAGTTTGCTACCCACACCTCCAAAAACTGGCCTTAGCTCTAGTAGTCACCGCTCGAAAGCTTAGGCCTTATTTCCAATGTTACCCGATAGACGTGGTGACAACCTTTCCTAGTGGAATATCCTTCACAAACCTAAGCTTTTAAGGCGATTGGCCAAGTGGGCAGTTGAAATGAGTGAATTTGACATAGAATATAAACCCATGACTGTAATCAAGTCACAAGTTTTGGCTAACTTTGTGGCCATTTCATACCTAGACTGTTGCCTTTGGCTACCAAAGAAGCAGTAATGGTGTCGGAATCGACATCGGTAGTCTGGACCTTGTTCACGGATGGAGCTTCCAACATTATAGGGTCCAGACTTGGTATAGTAATAATTATGCCATCGAAAGAAAATCTTGAGGCAGTCCATAAGAACTATTCCCTTGACTAACTATGAAGCAGAGTATGAGGCCTTAATTGCAGGACTTGAGCTGGCCCGGGGACTGGACTCCGAGGTCATAGAGATCAAATGTAATTCCCAAATGGTAGTAAATTAGTTCTACAAAAGCTTCGAATCCAAAGAGGAATGCATGCAATAATATGTAGTGAAAGTCCAGGATTTGCTCGCACGGTTCATGGAATGGTCAATTACCCACATCCCGAAGGAAGGAAACGCGAAAGAAGACACGCTAGCCAATCTGGGCTTGTCCACGAAAATGAAGGGATTGGACTCCGATACAGTCATACAACTTAAGCGTTCGGTATTGGATGTGGACTGCTATTATGAAGTAAACGCGACCAATTTTGTTTGGGACTGGAGGGATGTCATATCAATGTTGAGTGCAACACTCAATTTTGATAATAGGCTATTTGTTAAATTCAAACTTTATTTCTTTCATTTCGTTGGATATCATGACATTGTATTTTGTCTTTTAAAAAAAATAATAATTAAATACTGATGTTTTAGACTTCAATACCATACAAGAGGGGGAGATGATTTCTGTGGTACCCAATTTTCGCTTAACTTAATTATAGAAGGACCTAGTTCTTCTATGTGTTCCAACTACTACTGTTGCAGAATAATAAGTACAGAAAATAAAGAACACAGAGATTTTACGTGAAAAACACCTAGCTCAAAAGGTCAAAAAATTATGACCTACCTTCCAGTAGGATTTTACCAAACTCTCCACTAAAATCACTGAGCCAAAAACTGCATTTAAAAAACTCTTTTGTAAACCTAGGATTAACTATAATCCCGTTGTGGCACACAGCCTCACTGTTGCGACAACTTCAAGTTAACTCTAACTTGAAAACTCTAAGTACCTAATACAATTACTTCTAAATAAGCTGAAAGGTACAATGTTGTACGGGCGAAATCAGAGGACTTGATTTCTCCTCTCTGTCAAGTCATTTCGCAAGAACACCTCGAGACCCCGAGGACGGGAAGCCACGACCGTGTTCCCAACCTCGGGGCTCGTTGAGGCCTGACTTAGAGAAGACGGAGATCGAAGCCAGGATAGATGGGAAGCTCCCAAAGCACACGGCTAAGTCTGCCAGGGTCGGCCTATCTAGAGCCTATGCTGAGGCGTAGCGCCAAGCCATCCCATCTTCATACTTTATAATTAATGCCCACGTACTTGTAGCCGAGTTCCCCTCCTATATAAAGGGGACTAACACTACCTTGTAAGGGGCTGATGTCGCTCCATTTCTCCACAAGTGAAATAATATCTCTCTCTCTCTTTTCTTTCTAACTTGCTCGTTCTCACTGGCCTGAGGTGACCTTAATATCCATCGCTCTCTTACTTGTTCTTCATGGTATTGCTTAGTATTGGCCTTAAAGAGCCCTGTTTAATTATATCCTCAACTGTTATCCCATTCCCGACGATCCCCGGTACCTCGAGCTCGACCCCGACATCGACCAGTCCTATACGCAGGTAGTGTGCCCCTTGGTTTGATTACTATCTTGTTTTAGCTTGCATTTCATCGCTAAACTTCACATTCTTAGCATCAAATGCTCTACCAACTAGCTCAAGAATAGATCACGTATTTTTAGAATCCCATTTACAAATTTGATTGTTGGTACAATTTTCATGGTTAACAGTTTGGCGCCCACCACGGGGCTAAAAATAATAGTGATTATTTTCTTGCTGGTTCCTGTCACACCTCCTTTTTCCTACCACCGGAAGGGGTATAAGGGAGTTTTTTTAATTTAAATGACAATTAAAAGGGGATTATTTTATTTAAAATTCAGAGTCGCCACTTGGGATAATTTAAGGTGTCCCAAGTCACCGGTTTAAAATCCCAAATCGAGGAAATTTGACTTTTATTTACGATCTGCGAACACAGAAATCCGGGTAAGGAATCTTGTTAACTCGGGAGAAGGTGTTAGGCATTCCCGAGTTCCGTAGTTCTAGCACGGTTGCTTTGATCATACGTGGCTTATTAAATTGTTTGACTACTCATTTAAAACCTATGTGCATTCACCTCTTTTAATTAAAAAATTATCCTAAAACGAGTCACGCGTACGTGTACTCATTTTGTTTGGCGCGTCAAAAATCATGTCATGTGTACGTGTCCACAATTCCTAACACTTAGTTATTTAAGAAAAGTTTGGCCAATGTTGCGCGAACACACACCTTAGTTTATTTTGGAAAAGATCGTAATTATATCACGTGAAAGAAAACAGTAAAGGACAATGACCGGCTAAGAATTTTCAATCCCAATATTATTCACTGACCAAAACGAGAGAAGAAAAAGCTAACAGAAAATTCTGTGACTAATTTTGGCTATAGATATCAAAAGTCTATATTCATTTTTTAAGACCAATTAATCGAAAACTCTAGTATGTCAGAACTAATGAAAATTTTTTAAAGAAAAATTAAAAGAATTAAGGAAGAAACACACCTTATGTTTTCATATTGTCCAGCAACGAAAAGAAGAAAAGGAAAAAATCATCTAAAGAGCCAATTGAAAATTTTTGTTTAGCCGTCCAAATGGCAAATCAGCTCAACATATATATTCATTGTAACAGTTCTATATATGATCAAATATACGCTCACTCGAGCATTAGCAGAATTTAATATACGAATTTGAAGAACAAACCAACAGTCAAAATAAGACAAACTAAATAAAACGACATTGTTAAACCCCCAACGATAACTTCTTTTAATGGCTCATCAAGCTCGATTCACAACAGAAATTAAGGGATGAAAAAGATGAACCTGCTTTAATATATGAGAAATCTGAAAGTACAGGGCTTCAAATCTAATTGATAAAAACAACAACGTAATCGAGTAGGAACCGTGAACCCAAATCAGAAACACAGACCATACCTCGAACGGAAACTTCGACTACGTAGCAGCCAAACTGTTTCTCTGCCTTCCTTCCCAATTTTTATCCCCAAAATTTGTTCCCCCAATCTCTGTCCGTGTGTTCGTGTTTTGTGGAGGATGGAAAGGCTGGTGGCGATGGTGAGAGAATGAGGGGGAAGACAATGGAAAATGAGGAGGGTTGCTGAGTCTGTTCAACGGCTGAAGAAGATGAAGCTAGGGGTGTTCTTTTTTTGTTCAGAAAAAAAAACCATGGAAGACTGCTTGAAGAAGATGATCGATAGGGGGGTCCGATTTTTGTTTTTGCAGCTGATAGCTAAGTCTCGGTGTCTAGGTCTAGGTCTTGTTTGTTTTATAGGGGTTTTAGGTTAGGGGGTATGGACCTAGGAATTATGGGCTTGGGAATTGGACCAAAGACTAAAGAATGGACTACAAAATTAAAATGGGATAAACTAAACCAAAACTAACTCTTCCTTCTAAATATACAATTTATAATATAAGAATATAAAACTAATCCTAATTAATTGAACTAAACTCTATTAAAACATGAAACTATTTTTTATGTTTTCAAGATTATATAAAAATAAAAATAAGGTGCTATTTTGTATATTTTTATTTAAATTTATGAAAGATACGTAAACTAAAATATTTTTGTAATTTTTATTTTTTTGTGACGAAATAAAGTAAAAGAGTCAAAATTAGTTGAAATAAAGATATTAGGCCTAAACTAAATATTTACGTGCTAAAGTATGAAAAATCTTGGGGAGGGTCAAAAATCACATGTCTACATTTCCATGGCACAAACTCACGTTATCTTTCACACTTTTTCTTGTCCAAAGATCTCCTTGTTTCAGGTCAAAATGTCTGGCTCGGTAAACAGAGTCGAGAACGACTACCTCAAAAATCACGGCGGAAATGGTGTGGCTATTCCAGTGGTTGACACGATGCTGCAGAACCCCGATAACGCATCTGGGCCGATTCCAGAGGACGCGAGTTCGCGAGGCACGCAGCAGGTCAACGAAGCCTCGCACATCGATGGGAGCATTCAACATATTGACCAACAGGAAGCCCAACAAACCCCAGCTCGCAAAACACAGGAAGTTAGTCTTCACGATATTTTTGAAATGTTGCAGGCACAGCAGTTGGCTATCGCTCAATTATAGAGCCATCCGAAGACTCCCAGCACAGTAACGCCGGAAACAACTCCCCACGCCGAACGAGTACCCAAAAGATCAAGCAACAAATCAATAACAGACCTCTGCATATCCCATGAAATTACTAAATTGTTCCGCCGATGGAACTTTCGCTGGCACTTTATATCTCACTTTACATCATACTATCTTTGGTATGTTTTGGCCACACTGTGCTTTACAATTTTTGAGGTTGGTAGTGAGCTTTAAAATCCTTTCTTATTTGCTTGACCAAGACTGATGTTGAAACATCTTAGAGAAATAAAACCCAAAAGAAATGAAATGCAATGACTCTGAGAGTTAAGGATAAAGAAAATCCAAAACTGGATGACTTGCTAACAAGGAAAAAGGAAAGAGACTTATCTGAGTGGAACAGCTGATACCAATGATCATGACATGCATTTCGGATTAATCGGTCCAGTCTGTCAAATCAATCAACTTTCAGTTGCCATATTTTATTTCCCCGGAATTTCCATAACCTGATTTCTTCACCAAAACTTTGACCTTGTTCGGCCTGCGGTACCCTGAAGGGTTTTTACCAACAAGCCTCTCTCATTTGTTCATTTCTCAACTCACTTTCGCCTTACGGTTCCCGTGAGGGTTTTCACCAATAAGACTCTCATTTTTTATTTCTTCCAGCACCCGTCGCCTTACGGTGCCGTGAGGGTTTTCACCAATAAGACTCTCTCATTTTCAACATTTTTCTGCTTGGACCAGAGTGTTGCCCCTGATATGAATTACCTCTCCTTGCTTGACTTGGCATTTCTCGAAGACTAATCGGAAGGTCTTTCTTTGGACCGTAATGTGAGCTTTTGGATAGGGTTAGAAAGAAAGGGTATCAAAGGTTCAAAACAATTCAAATGGGTTCAAAATTACAACTTTTGAAATTAGATTTCTTGTAACAACCACAACTTCTGCCCCAGTTTCTTTGCTTGGGGACTTTTGGGATTTTATTTTGATGAGACTGAACCGTGAGGCTGCCTACGTATCCTTAAAAGGAATCAGGTCAAACGTAGTTCATGACATAGAAGTTGCTTTGTTGTTGTGATTTTTCCTTCTTTTTTTTCTTCTTTTCCTTTTCTTCTTCTTTTTCTTTTTGTCGTTTTTTCTTCTTTTCTCTTTTTCTTTTCTTTTTTTTCATTCTTTTCTTTCTCTTTTTGCTTTCTTTTTCTCTTCTTGTTGTTTTGTTATCTTCTTTTCTTCTTTTTTTTCTCTTTTTTTTCTTTTTTTTTCCATTTTTTTCTTCTTTTTCTTTCTCTTTTCATTCTTTTCCTTTCTCTCTTTTCCATTATTTATCTTTCACGCTTGCGTTTCTGGTCTTTTCTACTGAATCCAAAAGAGGGGTATGAAAGAAAATAAACAAGGCTCAAAGGGATAACAAAGGATAAAGTATTTAGATAGCAGAACAAAATGCCTTCGTCATTCCAATCTTCAAAATATGCCAAGTACAAACAAACACAATTTAACCAAAGGAAATCATACATAATATCTCTTGACTACGTCTGAATTGATAGTCATTTCTACGCACTTGCCTTCTATATCTGTTAAATACAGAGCTCCATTGGATAACACTCTCGTTACGATGAACGGTCCCTGCCAATTTGGGGCAAACTTGCCTTTTGCCTCAGCCTGATGTGGAAGGATATATTTCAACACTTGCTGACCCACTTCAAACTTCTGTGGACGCACCTTCTTGTTATATTCTCTTACCATCCTCTGTTGATACAACTGACCATGACACACCACTGCCAATCTTTTCTCATCGATCAAACTCAATTGCTCTAGGCAGATTTTGACCCATTCATCATCGTCAATTCCGGCCTCAGTGACAATCCGAAGGGACAAGATTTCAACTTCCGTGAGTATTACTGCTTCAGTGCCATACACCAGCGAATAAGGCGTCTCCCCTATTGAAGTATGAACAGTAGTGCGATAACCCAACAATGCAAAAGGCAACTTTTCATGCTACTGTCTAGAACCCTCCACCATTTTCTGAAGTATCTTCTTTATATTCTTGTTGGCTGCCTCGACTGCTCCATTCTCCTTGGGGCGATATGGGGTGGAATTGCGATGCATGATCTTAAGCTGTTGACATACCTCTTTCATCAAATGACTGTTGAGTTTAGCACCATTATCTGTGATGATTACCTTCGGGATCCCGAATCGGCAAATGATATTTGAGCGCACAAAATGGACCACTGCTTTCTTGGTCACGGACTTGAAAGTTTTAGCTTCAACCCACTTGGTTAAATAATCCATGGCCACCAAAATGGTGCCCATTGGATGTTGCTGGTTCAATTGGTCCAATGACATCCATGCCCCACGCAACAAAAGGCCATGGTGCAGACATTGTGTGCAATTCAAATGGTGGAGAATGAATCAAATCTCCGTACACTTGGCACTGATGACACTTGCGCACGAAACTGATACAATCTCGCTCCATAGTGAGCCAATAATAACTTGCTCGGAGGATCTTCTTTGCCAACACTTACCCACTTATATGAGGTCCACAGACTCCAGAATATACTTCGTTCATGATAGTCGTGGCCTTTCTAGCATCTATGCATCTCAACAGTCCAAGATCCGGAGTACTTTTGTAAAAACCCCTCCGCTGAAGAAAAATGTGCTTGCCAACCGCCGAATTGTTCTCTTTTGATCACCTGTGGCTTGTATCAGATACACCCCCATCCTGATATATTCCTTGACATCGTGAAACCAAGGCTCACCATCAAGTTCTTCCTCTACCACATTACAGTAAGCATGCTGATCATGGACCTGAATATGCAAAGGGTCCACATAAGCCTTATATGGATGATGTAACATTGATGCTAAGGTAGCCAAAGCATCAGCAACCTCATTATGGATTCTTGGAATATGCCTGAACTTTACTGATCGAAACCGTTAACAAAGATCATGCAAACATTGTCGGTACGGTATGAGTTTCAAATCCCGTGTTTCCCATTCCCCTTGATACTGGTGTACCAGGAGGTCTGAGTATCCCAAGACCAAGACTTCTTGGACACCCATGTTTGCAGCCAACCTCAAACCCAAAATGCACACTTTGTACTCAGCCACGTTGTTAGTACAGTAGAAGCGAAGTTGAGCCGTAACAGGGTAGTGATGCCCTGTTTCAGAAATAAGTACGACACTTATCCCGATGCCTTTCATGTTAGCAGCTCCATCAAAGAAAAGTTTCCAACCTGGCTTTCCAACTGGTTCCAACTAATCAATATGCATTACCTCTTCATCAGGGAAGTAAGTCTTCAAAGGCTCATATTCTTCATCCACTGGGTTCTCAGCCAAATGATCGGCCAATTCTTGGGCTTTCATTGCAGTCCTAGTCACATAGACGATGTCAAATTCTGTGAGCAAGATCTGCCACTTTGTAAGCCTCCCTGTAGGCATAGGTTTCTAAAAGATATACTTTAACGGATCCAAACGAGAGATGAGGTAAGTAGTGTAAGATGACAAATAGTGCTTCAACTTCTGTACTACCCAAGTTAGGGCGCAACATATCCTCTTAAGGTGAGTGTACTTAACCTCGTAAGATGTGAACTTCTTGCTGAGATAATAGATGGCTTGCTCCTTCCTGCCAGTGATGTCATGCTGACTCAGCACACAACCAAACGAGTTGTCCAAAACCGTCAAATACAGAATCAAAGGTGTCCCTGGTTCAGGTGGGACCAACATAGGTGGGTTTGACAAGTACCCTTTTATCTTATCAAATGCTTCTTGACACTCATCTGTCCATTTGACCGCAACATCCTTCTTTAACAGTTTGAAGATAGGCTCACAAGTCGTCGTAAGCTAAGCAATAAACCTGCTGATGTAATTCAACCTCCCTAACAAACTCATCACCTCTATTTTGTTCCTTGGGGGTGACAATTCTTGGATAGCTTTGATCTTTGACGGGTCCAATTCAATACCTCAACGACTGACTATGAACCCCAACAATTTTCTAGATGGCACACCAAATGCACATTTTGCAGGATTGAGCTTAAGATTGTACCTACGAAGCCTTTGGAAGAATTTTCTCAAATCTCGGACATGATCAGACTGCTTTCTAGACTTTATGATTACATCATCCACATAGACCTCGATCTCCTTGTGTATCATGTCGGGAAATATGGTTGTCATTGCCCTCATGTAAGTTGCCCCAGCATTTTTCAAACCAAAAGGCATGATCCTGTAGCAGTATGTTCCCCATGGCGTGACGAATGTCGTCTTTTCTGCATCTTCCTCATCCATTAAGATCTGATGATAGCCCACATAGCAGTCCATAAAAGACCCAATCTCTTGTTTGGCGCAATTGTCAATCAAAATGTGGATATTTGGCAGTGGAAAGTTGTCCTTGGGACTCGCCTTGTTGAGATCACGGTAATCAATACACACCTTGGTCTTGCCATCCTTCTTTGGCACAGGTACTACATGGCTAACCAAGTGGGATACCGAGTGACCCGAATGACTTTTGCATCGAACTGCTTGGTGACCTCTTCTTTGATCTTCACACTCATATCAGTTTTAAATTTCCTCAGCTTATGCTTGACAAGAGGGAATGCCGGGTCAGTGGGCAATTTGTGAACCACCAAGTCAGTTCTTAAGCCCGGCATGTCGTCATAGGACCATGCAAAAATATCTTTGAATTCAAACAATACTTTGATTATCTCTTCCCTCATTTGTGGTTCAAGATGGACACTTTCTTAGTTTCTCGGATATTATCTGGGTCCCCTAAATTGATTGCTTCTGTATCACTCAGGTTAGGCTTGGTTTTTTTTCAAAATGGCTTAATTCTTTACTAAACTCATCATATTCCGATTCATTATCATACTCTATTTCTTGAATTACTATTTCAGAATTAGATTGGCTTTTAAGACTGGGACGAAGATTCCTCATGCATGTCATATCATTGAAACCAGTATAAAAAGAATTGTACAAGGAAAAAAAAACAAAAATAAACTATCAGGAAGGAAGAAAAAGGGAAATTGCATTTCATTGAAATTAATGATAACAAGGTTTATACATCCAAACAGACGGAACATAGAATCTGAATTACAACCCTGGAATAATCCAGATAAACTGAAAAAAATCAAAGCAAACTACCAAAACTCCTTCCTGGTGGGGAGAGGAGTAGCTTACCAATTGTTAATCTTTGCACTGGGCCCAACAAACTGCACATCCACTTTACTCGAACCCTCTCCAGCTTCCAACATGTTCACATCGGCGAATAACCTCTCGAACTTTTCAATCAAATCTCTATCCACATCAACCATTGAACTGGGAACTGTTGTTACAGGGCGTTTCTTGGTGCTAGGCTTGTCAAATGATCTGGAGACCGTGGGATGGGCTTTGGGAGGACCCAAGCCCTCTGTTTCAACTTTCAACTCTTTTCACGTCCGCAGCTGTGGGCTTGAACCCCACACCAAATATATCCAAGTTTTTGGGAAGAGACATTGGCTATATGATACCTTGTAGAGATACACCCAAACCCTTGCCCGGTATAAAACCATTTTTCAACATTTCAACGGCTACCATGACTGATGCAACAGCTACCCTCGGAGTTGGAACGCACTTCCCTTCTGGAATTTTCTCTACCGATACCGTGTCAAAAACCTGATAAACCCATGGCCCCTTGTCGTCTTCAAACTCTATGAACGGAACAATGGCATCACTGGGAACACACAAATTATATTCGCCGTGCACAACAATTTCCTGTCTATCCCATTCAAACTTGACCATTTGATGAAGAGTAGATGGGACCACTTTGGCAGCATGAATCCAGGGTCGACCTAATAGCAGATTGTAAGAAACAGCCACATCGAGCACCTGGAACTCCATGGTAAATTCAACTGGCCCTATTGTAAGCGCAAGCACTATGTCCCCGACTGAATCTTTCCCTTCACCGTCGAACCCCCGAACGCAGATACTATTCTTGTGAATTCTTTCATCATCCACCTTCAACTTGTTCAGAGTGGAGAGAGGGAAAATGTTCGCACTAGAACCATTGTCGACCAGTACCCGAGTAACCACGGAATCTTCGCATTTCACCGTAAGATAGAGGGCTCTATTGTGCTCAGTACCCTCCATCGGCAACTCATCATCAGAAAAAGTGACTTTGTTTACCTCAAATATCTTGTTAGCTATCTTTTCCAAGTGGTTTAATAAGATTTTGTTAGGTATGTGGGACTCATTCAGGATCTTCATCAAAGCCCGACGATGCTCGTCTAAATGGATCAATAATTACAATAGTAAAATTTGAGCCGGTGTCTTCCTCAACTGCTCCACAATGGAATAGTCCTGCACTGTCATCTTTCTCAAGAATTCCTCTGCTTCTTCCTCGGTCACACCTTTCTTTACCAATATTGGGTTATCTTTGGAGATCTTAGCTTTTCTTAACTTTTCGGGGGCAAAGCATCTCCCTGATCGAGTCAAACCATGGGTCTCACAAACCTTTTCTTTAACCTCTTTCTTCTTGTAAGTCACGGTCACTCGTTCATAATTCCACAGGACCGCCTTGCTATTGATTATCGGTAATTGAGTTACCGGCTTGATAATGATAGGATTTGTGCGAGCACCCTTCACGATTTCCGCAGCTTGTTCGCCACTCCTGGCACAACCACTTTCACTCTTTCATGTTTCCTTGCAACGTCACTTGAGGACCCTTTCTTGACCACCACAGATGGTTCACTATTTGCCCCGTTCAACTTGATCACAGACTTCTCACTTGTTGACTTTTCAAACGGCCTGGCTTCACTGGACCGAATCATCATGACAGTTTGCGAAGGCTTCTTAGGCTCCACTCCCTTATGAACTATCTCAATCATATTTGTTTCGTGATGGTTTGGCAATGAGTTCTGGTTGATATTAGGTTCCTCCGGAGCGTGGACCTCAATTCGATTAGTATCAATGAGCTCTTGAATAGCTATTTTCAATTGCCAGCACTTCTCTGTCTCGTGCCCCGGAGCACTAGAACAATATTTGCAACTCACAGAGTGATCAAGATTCCTCGGGGGAGGATTTGGCAGTTTTGGATCAATCGGACTCAGCATACCCAATTGTCTCAACCTGTGGAACAAACTGGTATAGGATTCTCCCAATGGAGTGAAGGTTTTATTCTTTTGCGACCTCTCGTTCTTAAATGCTTGGTTAGGCCAGAAACCTAATCCAGGATGGTTTCGGTAGGCTCTTGGTGGTGCATAGGCATTTTGTGGAGCTGGGTATGTATTTTGTGGGACTGGTGCACGCCATTGTGCGTGGGCCGGAGGTTGGCTGTATGTTTGGGCATGGTGGACAGAAAAATGGGGCTCTTGTGATGGGTAGTAGTGTTGTGGTGGGCTATATGGGGTGTGAGGGTAGGTTTGGTGGTGGGGTCGAGGCTGGTTATAGTAATGTGATGGTCCGCTGGGTCCGAACCAAGCTCCTGAATCAATTGTTGCTACATCCTTTTTCTTCTTCTTTCCAATTACTCCCCAGTTCCGCTTTGAATGGCCTGGGTAGTTGCCTTAATAGCCGAATAACTCATGATTTTGTTTGTCTTGAGCCCTTCTTCTACAATACCGCCCATCTTTACCACTTCATTGAATGACTTACCTATAACTTATACCAGATGCCGTAATACGTAGGTTCTAAAGCCTGCAAAAAATAATCCACCATTTCACTTTCTTTCATTGGAGGGTTAACCCTTGCTGCCTGTTCTCTCCACCTAAAACCATACTCCCTGAAACTCTCATTATGCTTTTTCTCAAGTTTCGTCAATGATAGACGATCCAGAATAATCTCAAGATTGTACTGGAAGTGGCAAGCAAATGCCTGGGCTAGATCATCCCATGTGTACCATCTTCCGTGATCCTGCCGAGTGTACCACTCCAGTGCCGACCACTCAGACTTTGACTGAAATACGCCATTAGCAGCTCGTCTTTCCCACCAGCTCCCCTCATTTTACTATAAAAACCTCTCAAATGCGCCACTGGATCACCATGCCCATCATACAAATCAAACTTGGGCATCTTAAACCCTGCCGGCAATTGCACATCTGGAAACAGACATAGGTCTTTGTAGGCCACACTTACTTGACCTCCCAACCCTCGCATGTCTTTGAATTATTGTTCCAGGCTTTTAACTTTCCTAAACATCTCCTCATGTTCAGGATTTTTAGATGGTTTTTCGGTTTCCGCAGGGAGGTCAAAATGAAGAGTGTAGGAATAGGGTTCGGGAACCTTGAAAGTGGGTTGCGGGAGGTAATATTGGTTGTCGTGAGTCTGGAATAGAGGCTCACTAGAGGATTTGTGTAATGCAGCAGGTGGGGGTGCCACAAAAACAGGAGTGACTGGTGGAGGAGGGTACGAGACTTGATTGGGTGGTGGAGCTTGTGATGTATGGGAAGTGGTGCTGTGGCATTGTTGGTAGAGGGGAAAGGCCGGAGATGAGTTGCCTTTGAGGGGTGGGTCTTGTTTTGTTTGCTTGAGGACAAGCAAAAGTTTAAGTTTGGGGGAGTTGATAAGTAGGATTTTAACATGTTTTATACCCATACTTGCCTGCACTTTGAGTGTAATTTGCTACAAAATAGTCCCAAAATGCTTACAGATTGCGCTTGATTGCAGGTTTGAGCTATAAAGTGACAAATCTTCAAAGATTGGCTCAAATCGGAGTGAAACCAGCTCAAGTGTCAAAGATCATTAAAGTAAGGACATTCAGAACTTGGTGCGGACCGCACCATCATGTCATGCGGCCGCACCATAGGAGTTCAGAGACTGTGAAACTACAAGTCAAACTCATGCGGCCGCATCCCACTTCATGCGGCCCGCGTCTCACTCATGCGGCTGCATAATCTTGCTATGCGGTCGCGTCCAAGAAGTTCAGAGAGTGTCATATTCCAGAAGCAAACCATGCGGCCGCATCCCACTTCATGCGGCCCGCGTCCCTCTCCATGCGGCCGCACTCTATGGTCACGCGATCCGCGTTAGTGAAGTTCAGTGAAGCTGCCAAAACCATTCATGCGGCCACACAACAACTTTGTGCGGTCCGCGCCAGTCTTCATGCGGCCGCATTCCAACTTTGTGCGGTCCGCATCACCATCTTCAAAGAGCAAGATTCAGAGGTCAAGAAACCCAGTGCGGCCGCGTGCCAACTTTGTGCGGTCCGCACTAACCCTGTAGGGGCATTTTTGTCCAGTTTTTTAGCCCACTATAAATAGAACATTTTACCATTTTTAGGTTGAGTTTTGTACATCTGATAGCTGATGCACTCGTGAGACTTATGTTTTGGCCTATTTTGGGCATATATATCTTGGTTTCATCCTAGATTATTGTAGTTTAACATTAGTAATTAATTAATATGGTTGTTTCATCTTCTATTTCTTCAGTTTCTTCTTTAATTATGTCTAGCTAAACCCTTTAGCTAGGGTTGTGGCTCAACCCTAGTGTGGGTAATTAATGGGTGTTGCTTCTTAATGATAGATTGATATTGAGTGTTTGTTATTTGGGTTAATTTTATGGTTTAATTAAGGATTGATGGTTGCAAACATTGATTCTAGCTTAGTGGGTCTTGACTCTTCTTGAGAAAGACAGTCTATGACCCCAAAATTGACCCAACAACGAATTGGGGTGGACCCATGAGAAATGGTAGTCCCAATTAACGGGTTAAACCTCGAGAGAGTAATCACCTTACTTTAACCCAAGTTGCTTGGTCTAATTGGCCTACCCAATTGGTCTCAAGAGAGTCAATTGGGCAAATTCGCTCTCCCTACCGAGAGGTGTGAGAGTGGGTACAATTGTGCAACGGTTATAACATTGATCCCAAATATGTCAATCTATTATTAGTAGTCTCTACCCATTAGTTAACCACCTAGGTGATGACACGACCCTAGTGCCTTTCTCTATATTAAACACAACTTGGAACATATCCCTTCAGCATAAATTAGCTTAAACTTGTAGTTGATAATAGTAGTTATTAAACAAAAACCCCAAAAAATGTTATAAGTACAATTAGGAGCAAACACACATTCCTAGTCTGAACAAATACGCAACTCCATTCCAAGCTCCCTGTGGAAATTGACCCCGATACCACTATTCGGGTAAAAATCTTAGCGCCCGCTCTTCCTACCGTTGTGTGAGGTTGAGTTTGCTGCGACCACTTTTTGGCTCCGTTGCCGAGGAGCTTACGGTGTTGGCTATTTGTGTAGCTAGTTTTGTGTTTTGCTTCTCTTTCCTTCTTTTTACTAATTTTATTTGTGTCAATTCACTCAGGTACACATGTCTTTAAACGCAAATGACCCTCTTGGCAATGTGGTCGTGGGGGAGGAGGCTGAGGATCTAGAACAAGAAGACGTATTACCTCAAGCTCCTAGGAAAGGTAGAAATACCAATGCCAATGAGAATATACCACACCCTCCTCCACCTCCACCAAGAGTGGCACCAAGAGTGGCACCAAGAGTTCTACCTAATCAAGGGTACGCAAGTGCAATAGTTCCTTCCCGAATCCGGGCGGGGAACTTCCAGATTACAAATGTGATGCTCACCTTGCTCGAACAACGAGGTTATTTCACGGGGGCCGCTGATCAGAATGCTTATAAACACTTGAAGGGCTTCATAGATACTTGTTGGGGTAGCAAACAGACGAATGTTTCGGAGGATGCATTGAGACTTCGACTTTTCCCATTCTCACTTCGGGGGGAAGGCGTTAGATTGGTTGGAGAGGCTCCCCAATCATTCCATCACTACATGGGATGAGTTGGCGGACAAGTTCATCGCTAAGTTTTTCTCTCCAAGTCACATGGCGGCTCTACAGGACGAGATTCTAGCCTTCAAGCAAGAGCCGACTGAACTGTTACACGAGATATGGGAGAGGTTTAGAACAATGGTGAAAGAATGCCCTAACAATGATATTAATGATGTGATGATCCAACAAACATTCTATAGGGGCATCAACACAACCAACCAATGTATTGTGAACCAACTAGCGGGAGGAAATTTTATGAAGCTTCCTTACAATGAAGCTTGTGATGTGTTAGATGAGATGGCCGACACATCGTCAGCATGGCAAAGCTGGGCTAATGTGCCTCAAGGTGATCCTAACGTCATACATTTGCATAAGGAGTTACATGATTACGGCCAAGCCATTGCCGAACTTACAACAACAATGAATCAGTTGGCTAAAGCGCAGTTACAACAAGTTCAAAACCCATGCCAAGTCAACGCCATAGAAGGAGTGAATATGATGAAAAGGAGGCAAAGAGGGCAACAACCTCAAGGAAATTTTGATAACTATGATAATGGTGGTGGCTATTTGAATGAATGCTATGATGATCAAAATGAGGAAGTCCAATACGTCAACAACTATCAAGGGAATAGAGGTAATCAAGGGAATCAACAATGGATACCCCAAGGAAACTGGGGCAATCAACAAGGTGGTAATTGGAACAATAACAACAACCAAGGAGGAAATTGGGGGAACAACAATTCGGGTAATCAAGGGAATTGGAGCGGAAACAACAACAACAATTGGAACAACAACAATGGGCAAGGTGGGTGGAATAACAATGGTGGTCAAGGAAATCGGGGGCAAGGATTTCAAAGGCCTTCGATGTTTCAACAACCGAACAACCCGCCGCCGTTTCAATCTCAAGGGTCTAGTTCTTTGGGAAATGAATTTGGTAGAATTGAAGTAATGTTTGAGCAAATGATGAAGAAGAACCAAGACTCCGAAGCTCAATTGGCCTCCCACAACACTTCTATCCGTAACTTGGAAGTACAACTTGACCAAATTTCTTAGTCTTTAAATACTCGCCCAAAGGGTGCTCTACCAAGTGATACGGTAGTAAACCCCAAGGGTGGGCACAATAATCATGTGATGAAGGTGACAACGCGAAGTGGAAGAGGCGGTGATGTGCATGCCTCAAGAGGAAACCAAGTTATGGTGGATGAAGATGAGTTACGAGATAATGAAATGCCTTTGGTGGTTGAAGATGTAGTTCAACCAAGTGTGAGAGATGATGTGCGGATTGATATTCATGAGGTTGAAGAGGAGACACAAGAGGCCGTGAACCTGTCTAGGGAACACATGATTGATATACCCGAGCCGGTGGTGCCCAAAGCCAAAGCACCCTTACCTCGACCTCCTCCGCCCTATCCTCAACGGTTGGCCAAGCAAAAAGGTGACAACAAATTTAAGAAATTCATTGAGATGATGAAGAGTTTGACTATCAATGTGCCTTTGGTGGAGACACTCGAGCAAATGCCGGGGTACGCAAAGTTCATGAAAGATTTGGTTACAAAAAAGAGATCAATGGAGTGTGAGACAATCAAGATGACCCATCAAGTTAGTGCAATTGTGCATTCTATGGCTCCGAAACTTGAGGACCCCGGTGCATTCACTATCCCATGTACCATTGGAAGTGCCGACTTTGCAAAAGCTCTTTGTGATTTGGGGGCAAGTATCAATTTAATGCCATATTCGGTCTTCAAGACCTTGGGAATCGGACAACCTCATCCAACTTCTATGAGGCTTCAAATGGCGGACCGGTCAATGAAACGGCCTTTGGGGATTATTGATGATGTCCTTGTTCGTGTTGATAAGTTCATATTACCGGCCGATTTCGTTATCTTGGATTGTGAGGTGGATTTTGAGGTGCCAATTATACTTGGACGACCTTTCCTAGCTACTGGAAAGGTTTTGGTAGATGTCGAACCAGGAGAGTTGACCTTCCGTGTTGGTGATGAAAAGGTGGTGTTCCATGTGTGCAAATCTATGAGGCGACCGAATAGAACCGAGGTGTGCTCGTTTGTTGACATTGTCACGGCGGTGATAGTGGATGACACAAGCGCAATGGTGAATGTTGAGGACCCACTTGAGGCCGTGCTCTTGAACATGGATGTTGATGATGATGCCGAGAGAGTTGAATGTGTAAACGCTTTGCATGGTATGGGCTCGTATTCTTATGAGCCTAGGAAGTTATCCTTGGATCTTGAGAATCGCAAAACTCCCCCAACCAAGCCATCTATTGAGGAGTCGCCGGTGTTGGAGTTGAAACCACTTCCTCGTCACCTCAGGTATGAATACTTGGGCCCTAATTTCACTTTGTTGTTATTCTTTCGGCTTGCTTGACTAACGTGCAGGTTGACGCCACTTTGGCGGTTCTACAAAAGCGCAAGAGGGCGATCAGATGGACATTGGCGGATATTGGGGGTATAAGCCCCGCCTTTTACATGCATAAGATCATATTGGAGGAGGATGCGAGGCCCGCAATTGAACACCAAAGGAGACTCAACGAAGCTATGCAAGAAGTGGTCAAGAAGGAAGTTATCAAGTGGCTTGATGCCGGTGTGGTGTATCCTATTTCTGACAGCTCATGGACTTCTCTGGTGCAATGCATACCCAAGAAGGGCGGGATGACTGTGGTAACCAATGCTAACAGTGAGTTGATTCCTACTCGGAAAGTGACGGGATGGAGAGTTTGTATGGACTATAGAAAGCTTAACAAGGTGACTCGAAAGGATCATTTCCCGTTGTCACTCCTCGACCAAATGCTTGATCGTCTTGCGGGTCGGTCGTTCTATTACTTTTTAGATGGGTATTCGGGGTAAAATCAGATTCTCATCGCCCCGGAAGATCAGGAAAAGACGACCTTTACTTGTCCCTATGGCACATTCGCATTTTCGAGGATGCCGTTTGGATTGTGTAATGCCCCAGCGACCTTTCAACGATGTATGATGGCAATTTTCACCGGCATGGTGGAAGATATATTAAAGGTCTTTATGGATGATTTTAGTGTGGTGGGGGACTCCTTTGAAGAATGCTTGACAAATTTGGATCGTGTATTGGCCCGATGTGAAGATACAAACCTAGTTTTCAATTGGGCAAAATGCCATTTTATGGTAGAAGAGGGTATTGTATTGGGTCATAAGATTTCGAAGAGAGGTATTGAAGTTGACAAAGCCAAGATTGAAGTCATTTCAAGGTTACCTCCCCCTACTTCTATCAAAGGGGTGAGGAGCTTTTTGGGGCACGCGGGTTTCTACCGAAGGTTCATCAAAGATTTCTCTAAGGTAGTTAACCCGTTGCGCAAGTTGTTAGAGAAGGAGGCCAAGTTTGTCTTTGATGAGAAATGCATGGAGGCTTTCGAGCTTCTAAAACACAAGTTGACAACTACCCCTATCATTACCGCACCCAATTGGAGCTTGCCATTTGAGCTCATGTGCGACGCTAGTGATGTTGCGGTAGGGGTGGTCTTGGGCCAAAGAATCAACAAGATGTTCCATCCGATGTACTACTCAATCAAGACGATGAATGAAGCTCAAAGAAACTATACAGTCACCGAGAAGGAGTTGCTAGCTATTGTGTTTGCCATGGAAAAGTTCCGACCATACCTTATGAGGGCCAAAGTGATTATCCATACCGATCATGCCTCCCTTAGGTATTTGATGACCAAGAAAGATTCAAAAGCAAGGTTGATGAGATGGGTGCTACTTTTTCAAAAGTTTGATCTAGAAGTTGTGGACCGGAAAGGAAGTGAAAATCAAGTGGCGGACCATTTGTCCCGCTTGGAGGAAGAGGGGAGGCCTTCTGACAGCCTTGAGATCAATGATGCGTTCCCGGATGAACAACTCCTTGCGGTATCTATGCATGATATGCCGTGGTTTGCCGATGTGGCAAATTATCTTATGACCGGTATAATTCTATATGAGCTCCCTTCTAAGCAAAAGAAGAAGCTCGAGCGGGATAGTTTGGATTATTATTGAGATGAACCATATTTGTTCAAGATTTGCACCGATGGTGTGATTTGCCGATGTGTCCCGGAAGAAGAACAATTGAGTATTTTGGAGGCTTGTCAGTCCTCTCCCTATGGTGGCCATCATGGCGGGGTGAGGACGGCTTCTAAGGTGCTTAGTTGCGGTTTCTATTGGCCCTTCTTGTTTAAAGATGCCGGTGATTTTGTCAAGAGATGTGATGAATGCCAACGAGCCGGTTGGATTTCAAAAAAGGATGAGATGCCTCTCAACATAATTCTAGAGGTGGACATTTTTGCTGTGTGGGGTATCGACTTTACGGGGCTGTTCGTGAGTTCTTGTGGGAACACCTATATCTTGGTAGCGGTTGATTATGTGTCGAAATGGGTCAAAGTCGTCGCTTTGCCCAACAACGAAGCTCGAAGTGTGGTGGCGTTCTTGAAAAAGAGTATTTTCACAAGGTTTGGCACTCCACGTGCTATCATTAGTGATGGTGGTTTTCATTTTTGCAACCAGGCTTTTGGTTCATTGCTTGCCAAGTATGGTGTAAATCACAAGGTTACCACTTCTTATCATCCTCAAGCGAGTGGCCAAGTTGAGGTTTCCAACCGAGAGATCAAGAGTATTTTGTCCAAAACTGTCAATGCCAATAGGACCGATTGGTCGAAGAAATTAGATGATTCTCTTTGGCCCTATCGGACAGCTTACAAGACCCCGGTTGGTATGTCTCCGTACTGGTTGGTGTTTGGGAAAGCTTGTCATCTTCCGGTGGAATTGGAGAATAAGGCTATGTGGGCCTTGAGAAAATTGAACTTAGAATGGGATGTCGCTGCGAATCTCCAGGTTGAGCAACTAAATGGGCTAGACGAGTTTAGATTTCATGCCTACTCCAGCTCGTCCTTGTACAAGTACAAGATGAAGTACCTTCACGATAAGTATGCCCGAGAGAAGGAATTCAAAGTTGGTGACATGGTTCTTCTGTTCAACTCCCGATTGTGGTTATTCCTAGGAAAGCTTAAGTCTAAGTGGAGTGGTCCATTTGAAGTTGTTGGTGTAACCCCATTTGGTGCTATTGATATCAACAACAAAAATGGTGAAGTTTTCCGGGTCAATGGGCATCATGTCAAGCATTACATGGGAAAGTTTGATGACAGCCACGTGGTGGCACTCATTCATTTGAAGTGACTTTGATGGTAACGTGCGTCGTGCCGCGACATTAAATCAGGCACTTCTTGGGAGGCAACCCATGTCTTTTTCTTTCTTTTTGATTTCTGTTGTAGATTAGGATTTTTGAGCTAATGGTTTGTGAGATGTTGCAGGAATTGTGATTGAACCAGTGCAAACAACTATGCAAAAGGTGCACAGTCTCTGAACAGCGACCGTGCAGCCGCAATCCCACTTTGTGCGGTCCGCACCGGCCAAAGAAAATATTGCCAAGTTTCTGAAGATGGCTAGTGCGACCGCACCCTTGCTTGTGTGTTCCGCACTGGTAAAGTCCAAGAATGATCAGTCTCTGAACTGCGTTCACGCGACCGCGTCCCACTTTGAGCGGCCCGCGTGGTTCGCATGCGGCCGCAGCCCGTCTCATGCGGTCCGCGTGCCTTCGTTTCAGCAACAGGTAAATGGTAAAGTCCCAGCGTGGCCCAAGGTCATGTTTACGCGACCGCACTGGATGGTAAGTGGTGGGCCCCGTTGTGTTTCCTATAAATAGGCCATTAGGGTCTTCATTAGAACTTTTCCCAAAAATTGACCCCTGAGCCCTAAAAGTTACTGTTCACATCAGAGACCCTTCTTAGTGTTAATATCAAGAGTATTTCTTTGCTTTCCTGGTAACATATCTCTCACATTAGTCTTTACTTAGTATTAATTTAAACTTTATACATGTTTCCCTAGTCATAACTTCTTCATTTTTCTTTTTGTTCTTCGTCGTTTCATGATTAGGATAGTTTTATATTGTTCTTGTTGTTCTTTGAAATGATGGGCATATTATAAATGAGTAGGGAAAAAGTAGGATGCTAAAACGTGAAAGACTTGAGCTTTTTTTGTAAAACCCTAATTGCCCCTGTAATAAAAGCCCAGCGCGGCCGCACTCCCTGATTATGTGGTCCGCATGCCTTTTACGCGGCCGCATCATTCTGTTACGCAGTCCGCGTAAGCCTTGAGCCTAAAGGTTGATACTTCCCACTGCGTCCGCATGCCTGGTTTGTGCGGTCCGCTCCATGCCCCACGCGGCCGCATCCCATGTTTGCGCCGTCCGCGTGGGTGAGGTTCAGAGGGCACCAGTTTTTAATAGTATGGCCAATGCGGCCGCATAACCAGTTTGTGCGGACCGCGTTGGCCCCCACGCGGCCGCACCTCTTGTTCATGCGGTCCGCATGGTTCCTAATTAGAGAGGTGTTCATTTCCCAACTTGGTCAGTGCGGTCCGCATGCCTTGTTTGTGCGATCTGCATGCCTTGTTTGTGCGGTCCACACCGCTATCATCTGTTCTCTGTCTGTGTTTCTATTCTGTACTTAAACTCTGCAATTGCCTGAACTAACAATGTTAGAATTATTTGTGTGCAGAAAATGGTTAAACAATGAGGGCGTGGAGCTAAACAACCCGGACGAGGAGGTGACCCCTCCCGGGGAGGTAAAGCAAAATTGAAGAAACTCACTCCCCAACCAAAGCTAAAAACAAGAAAGCAGGTGGTGAGTGATGAGGAGCAGTCGGGGAGTGAGTACCTCCCCTCCCAGGATGTCTCAACTGATTCGGGGAAAGCCCCCGCAGGCCCAGCTAAAGCTCCAACTGTTATACAACCTGAGTCGTTTGAGGGCTCGGAAGCAGGCAGTGCCAAATACTCCACCTCCCCCACAGCTTCAGAATCCGGGGAGGGTGCAGAAAATAAAAACAAGAGTGATGAGGAGGTCCCGGACAGTGGGGTACTTGGAGTTGGGGGAATTGAAAGAACTAGAAACCCAGTTGTATGGCAGGACAGATTTGTCAGCGAGGTGGCCTTTCATAAATTCCAGGAAGTGTGGCCCAAGAAAAAGGTGATTCCAGAAAGAAGAGTAGTCACCCGGGATTTGTTACCCTACCTTCCCCGAGTCCATGAACAATTTATTACTAGAGTGGGGTGGGATTTATTCAAAGATGAGCTAGTTGATGCAAATGAACATATGGTGAAGGAATTCTACAGCAATGTGGCCCACACCAAAGAAGGGTCAATTGCAACCAAAGTGCGGGATAAGAAGATAGTGTTCTCGGGAGAGGTGTTGAATGAGTATTTGGGTTACAATGAGGAGGATGACTCTCTGTACATAGAGAAGTTAGAGTTGAAAGAGGAAGCTTGTCCTTGGGTGGCACAGTTTTTAGCTCAGTCGGGTACTGTTCCGGAGTGGATTCAGGTGGGGAAGAAAATATTGCGAAAGGACCTCAATTTTGAGACGAGAGGATGATTAACTTTTGTATGCAACAGGTTGGACCCTTCGTCCCATGACCAGACCATTCCAATCTCCTGAGCGGTTCTCATTGCGTCCATTATGGCAGGTTTCCCCATCAATGTGGGGAATGTTATGTATAGTGTGATCACATCCATTGGAATTGATACGGACAGAAACTACCCCTACCCAAACAAACTCACAATGTACTTTGAAGATGCAAACGTGAAGAAATATCCCTTCGATGTTGGAGTCCGTCCGGTGTCCCCGTTTTCATGGTTTAGTATTCAGGGGCCAGACAACCCGAAGGGGGATAAGAAGGCAAAAGCATCCACCTCTGCCCCGACTGGCCAGTCTGAGGAGCCAGTTGCGGTAGAGGCTTCTGTTGAGCCACCTACTTCTGCTGCCACTACTGTTCCGGACATCCCATCCTCCTCTACGGGTCCCAGTTCTTCAACTAGACAAGTGGTTCCCACCTCCAAATCCAACCCCTTCACGGCCCAGCAGTTAGCAAAGACATTAGCCAGTTTGAACAACTAGATGTCAGTCTCGCAATCCAAGTTGTCCACTTTGGCTACCACAGTTGTGGCCCAGTCTGTTCCATCCACCGTTGAGATTCCTCAGTCAATTGAGGAGACATTGAAGACACTCCTTGCCAACCAGGAGAAGCTTTTGGCTACTCAGTCTGCCTTGACAAAGGCAGTTGATGCACAGGGCAAAGCTCTAAAGGAGCTTGCCAGTGAACACAAGAAGATGAGAAAATCCCGGGCATCTAAGGAAGAGGTGAAGGTGCTCCGAGCTGAGGTTTACAAGCTAAAGGCAGACCAGCTGCCTTTAGACTTGTTCTTTGATGAGTCAGCACCTCCACCAGTAGTAGTTGTACCGGAGCCACAGTAGGAGGAGGAGCCTAGGCACCCAAGGAAGAAGATGAAGCTTTCTAGTACTGAGGGTGTTGTAATAGAGGTAGCACAGGTTCAGGAGGATACTTCCAGTGCTCCACCAGATGTTCAGCCGGTCCATGACCCGGCCCCTGTCCCAGCAGCAAAGCAGCAGCAGGCCGGGAACCAGTCTGAGGTTCCCGCCAGTACTGAGGACCAGGGGACCACTGATCAGCCCATGACGACGGATCAGGCTTGGGGAGCCACTCCATATCCTTTCTCTATTTATATGCTTATTTTGGTAGTTGGCATTGGGGACAATGCTAGCTTTTATTCGTGGAGGTGCGCCCTACTATTTTGATGGTTGATACATTTGGGATGACTGTACATATTTATTTGACTCTTAGCTTATGTTGCTAGTTGATAGTTGGCCTGTATATAACTTTTCATTCTAGTTACTTTTCTACTTTATGTACATATCCATTCCCCCCGCTGTATATTCTACTCCCCTATTGTACATATTCATTTGGTTTTTCTATTTTCGTTAAAATTTTTCATTTTTAGCTTCATAGTAGGCTCGTAGCCTTTTTGTTTTGTTTTGGCATTTGCAATAAGCCCTTGGTTTTCTTAATGCCACGGTTCTTTCCAAGGGTAGAGTGTTGTGCAAATCGGGTGGCTCATCCCAATGATAGATGGCATGACAACCTTCTTAAGGGTTTGAGTCCATTTTTGATTTTTGTTTTTTTGATTTTCAAGTTTTGCAGTCAAGGGTACCTCAAGCAAAGCTTCACTTGGGCCGAGCACATTTGCCTTTGATCCCATGGTCAAAGACATAATGTTATGCTCAGGATGGTGAAAGTCGTGGCCTTGAGACTCTTGTGTTGACCAAACAGTCATCATGTGGTCGTATTGGACCATTGTGCGCTTGAATCGTAACTAAGGTCGTTGTGGGCCCTCGACTCGATATCTTTAGCAATCCTTGAGTGTGTGTGGTGAGAATTCGATTTGCGAGTCCATGTCCCAAGCCGATGGTCTAGAACTTGCCCTGAATGTTTGTTGAGGCGAAATCCTGGGTGAAATTTGGCTTGAGAAGTGATTGTAGGCTATCCTTGATCCAAAATGCTAAGATTGAACAATTCCATGACCTACCAATGAAATGATCCCTAGTTAACCCTTTTGAGCCTTGAACCTTCTTCTTTCAAGAACCAAAGCTACAAGCCTATACCCGTTCTTAATGATACCCTCTCTTGGCACCCAAATCTTCCCTTGAGTAGATGGCAAATGTTTAAGTTTGGGGGGGGGGGAGACAAGAAAGGAAACAATGTGGTAAAAGGTACAAAAGCAAAAGAAAAGAAAGGTAATGAAAAAGAAAGAAAAGATAAGACAAAAAGAAAGACCGAATTGAATAAGGTCAGAAAGGGGATTCAAAGAAAACAAAAGTGAAAAGGGGGGTGGAAAAAGTAGAAAAAGGAGAAATGTGTTGAATTGCATAAGAAAGGGTGACAATGTGTCTCTCTAACCCCTTGAAAAAGAAGTGAATACTCAAATGAGTCAATAAAGTGTGCCAAAATGAATCAAAAGAAGTGCTTAAGGAAAGATTGAACCCACTTGAACAAAAATATGTCCTACCCTTACCCAAAAGCCTTCACAATGACTCCACAAAAGCCCTACATGATTTTGAGTTGAAGGGAACCTACATTAGTGGATACTTACATAAGGGGCAAGCATATGGTACTTAGAGCCGGACTTGTGGCCTCTTCCTTGAGAGAGATGAGTGAAAATTCATCAACCTCGGTTTGTGTGTCAATACTCTAAAAGGTGAGGTTCACTTAGGGAGAGTTGAGGATGTGTGAGTTTGGGTTCCAAAATGACCAAAGTAATTGAGAAAAGTTCTTTGATGAAATGTGTCAACTCTTGATGCTCTAGTGTCACACTTGATCCACAAGTTTTCAAAGTTTAAATGTGTTAATGATGCATTCGTATTGAGGGCAATTGTTAGTCTCAATTGATTCTTGTTGAGGTTACTTTAGGATAAGCTGAAATTGCTTGGATGTTGCCTTTGAGGGGTGGGTCTTATTTTGTTTGCTTGAGGACAAGCAAAGGTTTAAGTTTGGGGGAGTTGATAAGTAGGATTTTAACATGTTTTATACCCATACTTGCCTCCGCTTTGAGTGTAATTTGCTACAAAATAGTCCCAAAATGCTTACAGATTGCGCTTGATTGCAGGTTTGAGCTATAAAGTGACAAATCGTCAAAGATCGGCTCAAATCGGAGTGAAACCTGCTCAAGTGTCAAAGATCATTAAAGTAAGGACATTCAGAACTTGGTGCGGACCGCACCATCATGTCATGCGGCCGCACCATAGGAGTTCAGAGACTGTGAAACTACAAGTCAAACTCATGCGGCCGCGTCCCACTTCATGCGGCCCGCGTCTCACTCATACGGCCGCACAATCTTGCTATGCGTTCGCGTCCAAGAAGTTTAGAGAGTGTCATATTCCAGAAGCAAACCACGTGACCGCGTCCCACTTCATGCGGCCCGCGTCCCTCTCCATGCGGCTGCACTCTATGGTCACGCGGTCCGCGTCAGTGAAGTTCAGAGAAGCTGCCAAAACCATTCATGCGGCCACACAACAACTTTGTGTGGTCCGCGCCAGTCTTCATGCGGCCGCATTCCAATTTTGTGCGGTCCGCATCACCATCTTCAGAGAGCAAGATTCAGAGGTCAAGCAACCTAGTGCGGCCGCGTGCCAACTTTGTGCGGTCCGCACTAACCCCGCAGGGGTATTTTTGTCCAGTTTTTCCAGCCCACTATAAATAGAATATTTTACCATTTTTAGGTTGAGTTTTGTACATCTGATAGCTGCTGCACTCGTGAGACTTATGTTTTGGCCTATTTTGGGCATTTATAGCTTGGTTTCATCATAGATTATTGTAGTTTAACATTAGTAATTAATTAATATGGTTGTTTCATCTTCTATTTCTTTAGTTTCGTCTTTAATTATGTCTAGCTAAACCCATTAGCTAGGGTTGTGGCTCAACCCTAGTGTGGATAATTAATGGGTGTTGCTTCTTAATGATAGATTGATATTGGGTGTTTGTTATTTGGGTTAATTTTATGGTTTAATTAAGGATTGATGGTTGCAAACATTGATTCTAGCTTAGTGGGTCTTGACTCTTCTTGAGAAAGAGAGTCTATGACCCCAAAATTGACCCAACAAGGAATTAGGGTGGACCCATGAGTAATGGTAGTCCCAATTAACGGGTTAAACCACGAGAGAGTAATCACCCTACTTGAACCCAAGTTGCTTGGTCTAATTGGCCTAAATTCGCTCTCCTTACCGAGAGGTGTGAGAATGGGTACAATTGTGCAACGGTTATAACATTGATCCCAAATATGTCAATCTATTATTAGTAGTCTCTACCCGTTAGTTAACCACCTAGGTGATGCCACGACCCTAGTGCCTTTCTCTATATTAATCACAACTTAGAACATATCCCTTCAGCATAAATTAGCTTAAACTTGTAGTTGATAATAGTAGTTATTAAACAAAAACCCCAAAAAATGTTAGAAGTACAATTAGGAGCAAACACGCATTCCTAGTCTGAACAAATACGCAACTCCATTCCAAGCTCCCTGTGGAAATTGACCCCGATACCACTATTCGGGTACAAGTCTTAGCGCTCGCTCTTCCTACTGTTGTGTGAGGTTGAGTTTACTGTGACCAGTGCCCTTTTGCCCATGCTTGGTACATTTCAGCCATCTACTGCTTCATATTATAAAACTCATCTCTCAGATTGACCTCCGATTCTTCCATCTCCTTTGACGGATCAACCATAATTGCCTCAAGTTCCTGGTTAGCCATGTTCAGCTTGTTTTTGGACCGGGTGTTGTAGGAGTGAGTTGCCAGAATGCCAATCAAACTAACCACCTGCCTGAACTTTAATTTCATTAATAACAAACTTGTTAGCGATTAGGGCTTTAACAGCTAAGCAACCGCACATTTGAGGAGTGAATGCACCTAAGCAGTTAATCGTTTCTATTATGCATTTGATCGGCTGCTTGCGTCATCCCAGCTTTTCCTTATTTTTATTTGCAACTTCTTCTCCTTTCTTTTCACTCATGCCATTCTATGCTTGATTTCTCTTTGTTTTTATCCTCTCATTTCTCTCTCTTGTTTTGCCATTGTTTCATCCCCATGGTTTCTTATTTTTCTCTCTTTTCTTTCTTGTTTTTCTTTTTTTTCTTTGTTTTTCCTCTCTCTATTTTTTTTCCTCTTTTGGTTATGGTCGAATCCTATGGAGATTACCTACGTATCATGACCCTGCATGAATCAGACCGAGCGTAGTTCTGGGGGATAAGTGTAAAAATAAACAATAAAACATTTTGGGATTTTTCAAGTTTTCATAAAAAGAAAATGCTTTGATTACAACGAATCAAAAATTAACATACTCAAAAAGGAAACTAACGGACTCGAACATCAAGATGAAAATACAGACTCGAAAACAAACTAACAGACTCCAACAGAAAAAAATACAGACTCGAGTAAAAATCATGAATACATCAATGCCTCAAATGCTCCTGGGGCCCGCAGGACATCATTCGGTTTTGCCACGGGCCTACGCGCTAAATCCCCTTGGAGGTGGTAGAGATCTTTCATTATCTGGCGGACAAAGGTCATCACAGTGGCAAAGAACATGGATCTAGTCATATCCTCACAACTACTGCACTTCATCGCGATGTAGTCGGCGATTCTTCTGACTCTCTCTCTTATGACAGCCTTTTCCTGCAACAAACGCCCAATCTGCTGGGCCCTGGCTCCCAAAGTTTATTCGGCTACATGATTCTATTCTTGAAGTTGTGGCAAATCTCTTTCTAACTGTGCCATTGCTGTATAACAGTGTTCTCTTTCAGCCTTAAAGTTTTTCGCCTGCTTGATCATTTTGTTCTCAATGGTGATGACCCTTTTCTTCAACCCTGCAACCTCATTGCCGTATTTCTCTTTTAACTGTTTAACCAGGCGCGCTCGTTCCTCCGCATTCTTGGCCAATTTGTTCGAGCTCGTTCCAGTTCGCCTTCGGCCTTGTTCAAATCAAAACCATACTCACTCACATTCAGCCTAAGGTTATCTATAAGCTTTCCATCTTTTGCACTTCTGGCGGGGTTTTCGGTTGCTATTTTCATTTCCCGAATCTAGGCTTGAAGGGCCTCATTTTCTTTGTTAACCTTTTCTTTTTGCCTTCGGCTTCTTGTGCTTGGAGATCATTGTCGAATTCTATGTTTCTCATCTTTTCTTTCAAGGCGTGAATCTCGGCTTGATATGTCTTGTCTTTTTTCCCACATGCCAACCTTTCTTGGATTTTGTCGTTAAAATATTGAATATGCGGTCTTTTGGTAGGCCTCTAGGGCTCGGGATCTGGCTCGTTATTTACGCAAGACCTTTTCTCAAACCAAGTAGCATAGTTTGGATCTACTTCCCCTTTTGCCACATCTGGTACCTGGGTGCCATTTTTAAGGTACCGGCAGTTATTCCAATCCTGTTGAACTACAACCTCAGGCAATGAAGCTTCTGGATGTAACTCTATGACTTGGGTGCTTAGATCTTCATCTTCGGGCACAATCTGATATCTTCCCAATTGCCTCAAGACCCTCTGTGGCGCATATGGCTGGATACTCTTTACACCCATCAACCTCAGGTAGACCTTGGTAGTAGTCATATATATTGCTTCTGTCCTCGGGAGACATCCTATAGTCCACTCGACCTGACCTGCTTTGAGAGCTTTCAAGTGGGAGACCCACGCTTCAAACCCTTTTGGCACGTTGTAATGCTTTACCCTCTCCTCGTAACTGGCGATGAAGTTACCCGGGCTCGAACCATAACTCGTGAATCTGGGGTGATGGAGAAGATGCTCGGTCAACCACATTTGTAGAAGGACATTGCAACCTTCAAAGAATTGAGCCCCGACTTTGCATAATGTCAATTCTCGATAAATATCCGCCAGCACCAACGGGACAAGTGTATGATCTTCCTTGGTAGTGAAGATTTGTGCAATTCTAACCATACGAATATCCATTGTCCCTTCCTCATTTGGAAAAACCATAATCCCCAAGAACGCCGCAATAAATGCAAACCGGCGATGAATTTGCCAAAGGCCCTTATCCTATTTATTGCTCAAACCTTTTTCATGCGTTTCGAAACCAGTTGAGTGCCCGAACCTGAAGTATAAGAAATGGAAAGCACAACACTCTTTTTTTACATGGGCTTTCTTTATATGTTTACTGGTATTCAGGAGGTCAAAAAACTTGTGCACCGACGGAGACCTCAAAAATATAAGTTGTTGTTTCCTCAAATCCTATCCAAACTCAATGTATCCAGCCATTTCCTCCAAAGTAGGGGTGATCTCGAAGTCCGAGAAACGAAAAACATTGTGGGCAGGGTCCCAGAAAGTTACCAAAGCCTTGATTAGATCTTCCCATGGTTTAATCTCAAAAATGTTCATAAGGGCACCCAACTACTTTTTCACCCATTTCTGACCATCTTCATTTAGATCTATCCAACACATACGCAAGTGCAACTAAGCCTGTTCCCTGACCACTTCTGGCGGATCCTGGATAGTATTCATTTGTTTCTGTGGAAGGTTAAGGTTAGGTTTGACTATAGTGGGATTTTGTTTTTGTAACACAGATTTCCAAAAATTTTGTTTTTTTACGCGAAAAAATCAAGGACCATGACTCCTTCCCATATATGCTGATTTTAGCCAAATGACTGTTTTTACAAACGCGGCCCCTTCCCAATTCCATATGAATTTTGAGGCCGAGGAGGACTATTTTATGACACTTTACAAGCTTGTCCATTCTTTTTATGAAAATAGCCTTTCGACAACTGGAAATACTCTAAGACTATCCTGGCAAAAACGGTTTAAGACATTGCTGAAGCTAGATCGGCTTATTTTGACCAAATCTTCAAACTACATTTACTTGACCACTAATTCTCTTTTTCTTGTTGTTTTTTTTTTCAAAAATAAGGTCGAACCTTATGTAGGTTGCATACGTATCCCACATCTGGTGAGAATCAAACCTGCGTAGTTTGGTCAGCTTTGACACATTTGAAAAGACACAGTGTTTGACTGTTTTTTTAATTAACTCTCTTTTTTTTGAAAAGTTTTGGTAGAGTTTCAGGATGTTTTCAAATACTGGGTTTTTCTTTAGAATCGGGCTTTATTTCTTCCCTACATCACTCTTGGGTTTTTATTTTATTTTTCCTAGCCGGTCAGCATGCAAGCCGAAACAAATAAATATTCACATAACACATAGAATGTATCAGGATAGTCTGTTATTTTGGGCACATCTGTCCTAGACAGACCCAACCCCTGTGTTGAGTCCCCTAAGTCAAATGCACATGATGCAAACAAACGTTCCTACTAGGGGTCCGACATGAAGCTATGTTTTTTCTAGGCTTAAATCCTGGGGTTTTGGTCTATACTTAGGGTAACTGAGCGGACAACTGGGGCCGAAGAGGGGGCGACGTACCGCGAGCACTGAAGTCTGCCCGGCCTTGTCGCTTGCCCAGTGTCGTTCTATTTGGTATAATTTTTACAGAAAAAGCGGGCCACGCGAACGTGTGCACCATTTTCAGAAGACTCAGATGGGTGGAGTAAGAAGACAGTTATATACAGTTCCAACAATAATAAAGCGGTAAACAGATAGCAATTAGCACAAAGGTTCACAGAATACAGTATTATGAACAATAAATAAAGCCAAGTAAAAATCATGAAACAAGCTTGAATTCTTGAACCCTGAACTAGAGATTTTGGGTTCGATCCCCAGTGGAGTCGCCAGAGCTGTCACACCTCCTTTTTCCTACCACCGGAAGGGGTATAAGGGAGTTTTTCCAATTTAAGTGACAATCGAAACGAGATTATTTTATTTAAAATTCAGAGTCACCACTTGAGATAATTTAGGGTGTCCCAAGTCACGGTTTAAAATTCCGAATCGAGGAAATTTGACTTTTATTGACGGTTTGCGAACACAGAAATACGGGTAAGGAATCTTGTAAACCCGGGAGAAGGTGTTAGGCATTCCCGAGTTCCGTGGTTCTAGCATGGTTGCTTTGATCATACTTGGCTTATTAAATTGTTTGACAAATCATTAGAACCTATGTGCATTCACCTCTTTTAATTAAAAAATTATCCTAAAACGAGTCACGCGTACGTGTACTCATTTCGTTTGGTGCATCAAAAATCATGTCATGTGTACGTGTCTACAATTCCTAACACTTAGTTATTTAAGAAACGTTTGGCCAATGTTGCGCGAACACACACCTTAATTTATTTTGGAAAAGATCATAATTATATCACGTGAAAGAAAATAGTAAAGGACAATGACCGGCAAAGAAGTTTCAATCCCAATATTATTCACTGACCAAAACGAGAGAAGAAAAAGCTAACGGAAAATTCTGTGACTAATTTTGGCTATAGGTATCAAAAGTCTATATTCATTTTTTAAGACCAATTAATCGAAAACTCTAGTATGTTAGAAATAATGAAAAAATTTTATAGAAAAATTAAAATAACTAAGGAAGAAACACGCCTTATGTTTTCATATTGCCTAGCAACGAAAAGAAGAAAAGGAAAAAATCATCTAAAGAGCCAATTGAAATATTTTGTTTAGTCGTCCAAATGGCAAATCAGCTCAACATATATATTCATTGTAACAGTTCTATATATGATCAAATCTACGCTCACTCGAGCATTAGCAGAATTTAATATACGAATTTGAAGAACAAACGAACAGTCAAAATAAGACAAACTAAATAAAACGACATTGTTAAACCCCCAACGATAACTTCTTTTAATGGCTCATCAAGCTCGATTCACAACGGAAATAAAGGGATGAAAAAGATGAACCTGCATTAATATATGAGAAATCTAAAAGTACAGGGCTTCAAATCTAACTGAGAAAAATAGCAACGAAATCGAGAAGGGAACCGCGAACCCGAATCGGAAATACAGACCATACCTCGAACGGAAACTTCGACTACGCAGCAGTCAAACTGTTTCTCTGCCTTCCTTCCCAATTTTATCCCCAAAATTTGTTCCCCCAATCTCTGTCCGTGTGTGCGTGTTTTGTGGAGGATGGAAAGGCTAGTGGCGATGGTGAGAGAATGAGGGGGAAGACGATGGAAAATGAGGAGGGTCGCTGAGTCTGTTCAACGACTAAGAAGATGAAAAGGCTAGGGGTGTTGTTTTTTTGTTCAGAAAAAAAAAACCATGGAAGGCTGCTTGAAGAAGATGATCGATAGGGGGGTCCGATTTTTGTTTTTGCAGCTGATAGCTGAGTCTCGGTGTCTAGGTCTAGGTCTTGTTTGTTTTATAGAGTTTTTTAGGTTAGGGGTATGGGCCTAGGAATTATGGGCTTGGAAATTGGACCAAAGACTAAAAAATGGACTACAAGATTAAAATGGGATAAGCTAACCCAAAACTAACTCTTCTTTCTAAATATACAATTTATAATATAAGAATATAAACTAATCCTAATTAATTGAACTAAACTCTATTAAAACATGAAACTATTTTTTATGTTTTCAAGATTATATAAAAATAAAAATAAGGTGCTATTTTGTATATTTTTTATTTAAATTTATGAAAGATACGTAAACTAAAATATTTTTGTAATTTTTATTTTTTTGTGACGAAATAAAGTAAAAGAGTCAAAATTAGTTGAAATAAAGATATTAGGCCTAAACTAAATATTTACGTGCTAAAGTATGAAAAATCTTGGAGAGGATCAAAAATCACATGTCTACATTTCCATGGCACAAACTCACGTTATCTTTCACACTTTTTCTTGTCCAAAGATCTCCTGGTTTCAAGTCAAAATGTCTCGCTCGGTAAACAGAGTCGAGAACGACTACCTCGAAAATCACGGCGAAAATGGTGTAGTTGTTCCAGTGGTTGGCACGATGCCGTAGAACCCCGATAACGCATCTGGGCCGATTCCAGTGGATGCGGGTTCGCGAGGCACGCAGCAGGTCAACGAAGCCTCGCACATCGATGGGAGCATTTAGCATATCGACCAATAGGAAGCCCAATAAACCCCGGCTCGCGAAACACAGGAAGTTAGCCTTCACGATATTTTTGAAATGTTGCAGGCACAACAGTTGGCTATCGCTCAGTTGTAGAGCCATTCGAAGACTCCCAGCACAGTAGCGCCAGAAACAGCTCCCCATGCCGAACGAGTACCCGAAAGATCAAGAAACAAATCGATAACAGACCCCTCCAAAGCGAAAATGCTTGGGGATCTCTCCAAGAGGATCGAGTCAGGTACGTGGAGGTTCATGCAACAGTTGTCCCCCGAGGAAGCGGTCCCGGAACCCATTTTATGAAAATATGGAACACCGGAACTCCCTAGGTGTGACAGGACCTCGAATCCCGACGAGCGCACTACTGCTTACATGTGCATGGAAAAAGGCTGCAACCTTCAAGATGATGAGTTCGAGCCTGTCTCGTTGAAAAATTCAGGGAAACACTCTCGAAAGAAACCACAGTGGGGTGCTGCAACCTAGCACCTGACCTCACAAACTTGCTTATCATACCAGCAGATTCCTCCGCAGACGCACACGCCGATGCCATCGAAGCAGTAATAGGAGAGCCCGACACATCTGAGGTCGAACAAAGAAAGAATGAAATGCCATAGGAAGTCGCGCCTCATTCCCTAATAGAACGAATAAGATTGCCCCAAGTTTCAAATGACCTGGCAACACAGGCCTTCACCCTAAGCTTAAAGAAACCATTCCCGACGACTCCAGGACACTTCGAACGAAGCTCGATCAGATACCCAACTGAGATCTGGTCGGGTGCCCGTACCCGGCACCAGCCACGAATCAGGGCTGTGGACAACCATCCGGAAACCTCCTCGGGCTCGGGGTACCCAAGCAGGCTCCCGACAAAGAGATTAATGCATAACAGGTGAAGGTACCACCTGTGCGCTGCGGATATGAGGAATGCGACAAGAGTCAATGATTGGAAAATAGCTCGAGGGCAACCACCTCGAGGAATCTTCGGTAAAACCAGATTCAACGAGGCACGGCCGGTAGGGGCACCCCTCCCAGCAGAATATGATTTCAGCATTGCTATACCAAACATCGTGATCACCATAAGCAAAACTAGGGATGCTAAACGACTCAGAGCTGTCACACCTCCTTTTACTTGCGCCCGCGTAAAAGGGCGTAAAGGGAGTTTTTCCAATTAAAGTACAATCGAAACGGAATTTATTTATGTAATTCAGAGTCGCCACTTGGGAGATTTATGGTGTCCCAAGTCACTGGTTGAATCCCGAATCGAGGAAAAGATTGACTCTCTATTACAGTCTGCGAACCAGAAATCCAGATAAGGAACTCTGTTAACCCGGGAGAAGGTGTTAGGCATTCTCGAGTTTTCGTGGTTCTAGCACGGTAGCTCAACTGTCATATTCGGCTTATCTATCTGATTTTAATACATGTTGAACCTATGTGCAAATTTTGACTTCAACCGCTTTTTATCTATTTTTAAGGAAAATTGCAACGTCATTAAAATAAGTCTTGAACCACGTCACATAAATGCACCCATGGTTTTTGACATATTTTAACATCGTTAAGATTTGGATTTGGGTCACATAAATGTGCACCCGAGTTTAGGAAGGTAACATTATTAAAATACGCGCCTAAAGAGACTAGCGCATTATTACTTTGGGAAAAGCCGTGAAATTCGCTAAACGGCCTGTCCCTAAATCTAAGTATTTTTATATATACATTTAATGAGGGCCCCGTAGTTTATTTGTTTGTTTAGCGAGGCTCATCTCATTTTTATAATTCAAAAGGCAAACCTAAAAGCTATGGTGATTTTCCTATTTTTTACTTGTCTCTAATAATAAAAATAAAATCTAACTAATTATTATCTTTTAAGAAATACTACATCTAGATCTGCAAACTCCAAATAGTCTACGTGAAGGAATCATAATCCAGGCCCAGCACAAACTGGACCAATCGCAGACATGGGTCCAGGCCCCAAACGGATATGCATGTCAGACCCAGGACTGGGCCATTTATTTCGGCCCTGAAGCTTACACTTTATGCAAAGGGGCTGTCGAGCCCCAGCCGTTAAATTAAACAATGCTTCAGTTCAATGTGCACAAGTGTTCACTGAAAGTTTTAAACCATCAAGTTTAATGAACTATCTCAACGAAACGAACAATTATTCTGATTCTTTACCCCAGCCCTTATGCTAACCAAAATTACCAACTCGAGTTCACGTATCTATCAGATTTAAAGCCGTTGTTCTTTCTAGGAATTAACACGGACAATCATGGAAAAGCTTAACTTATTGAGGTGATTAGATATTATACCATGTTATTCGTACAATTAGTCATGTCTAATTTTATACCCGTTTGTGATCCCGGCACCCTAAATATGGAAGCTATATTAATCGGCTATTATGATCCAGATTCACCTTCACATTAACGTCACATTTAACTAAATTAACTATAGCAAATCTGAGTAACTCATACAGTCCAGTACAGATTCGTGGTCATATAATGAATAATCCAAAGTCTCTCTAGTTTAATTACAAGACAAGTTTCAGAAATTCTAATCGATACTAATGCGTATTTTGAAATCTATAACTACAAGCTATACTAATAGTGAAATACAGAAGCAAATTCATATAATAGCAATGCCTCGTCATTTGATTTCATAATTGTTTCAGATACATCGAATGAAATTTCAAGGAATTAGAGACAACAAGGTACCTGGAAATATAATCGAGTAGAAGGAAAAGTTAGCAGCAGAAGAGCAGACAACAGCAACCAGGAATTCAAACAGCAACCATCACAGTTCAAAACCAATTTTTTACCCAGAATCAACTCGACCACAGCCCAGAACAAGTTGTAAAACCAATAGCAACAGCAAATACCAAAACGAATAGGCTCAATTGAGTTTGAATTAAACCAAAACTTAATCAGTAGACTACTGAACCACTTCAGCAATGAGAATCGCTGTCCAGAATTCGAATTACACCTATGAATGCAATGAAACAATATATTTTTGGTTTTCTATTCTTAAACTCTCCAGAACTTTAAAAAAACTGAATGCCTTCCCTTTTAAAATGTTGTCTAAGACTACTTTTTAAAAGAACTCATAAAAAAAAATCCCTGAACCGATTCCCCCTCATTCTAAGGTCTGCCATGTTTTTATACCCTAAGACAGACCCCTTTTCCAGCCTGTTTTAACACTTAAATCATTAAGAAATGTGTTTCTTCCATCACATTCCCTGACAGCCACTACTAAGTGCCTAATTTCATTATTTAATTCAAAGATGTATGGGCCATGCTATATTTTAAACAATTCCTTTTAAGCCTCCACATACCATTATGTTTTGTTTCCCACTAACTATTAAACAAATGTCTATTTAATGGTACATTAGTACTTAGTGGATAGAACACTCAAACTACCCATTTCTTCAAGTTTTCAATTCCCAAATTACCCCCATGGAACCCCTGTGCTTACTATCCTAACCCCAGTTATGACCAATTCAACTAATCATTAACTACACTAATTCCTAATTCAATTATCTAAATGAACTGAATTTAAACTCTAAACACCTCAACTACAACCAATCCAGCCTGTCAAATTCCTAACAACTGAATGACTAAAGCTGAATTCTAATTAGAACAAATGACCTGAATTTAAATCAAAATCATATTAACACCACACAGAACCCAACAAAATCATTGAAGCTGTAGCTGAAACTGAATCAAAATCACGTTGATACAGGGATTAAGCTAACACAATTCTAAGTCAAACCTATACAAAATGCAGGATCACTGTCAGTATATTGACAATGAGACCTGAAGCTAAGTGTCTAAGGATCAGTACATACAACACTCGACATCAAACCATTTGACGAAAGCTACTGGTCTACAAACGAGAGTGAATTAATCGACGAAACTATTTATAACATATGTTAATCAACAGAACCAAACTGGACCAAGAAAAAGGTCAGAAAGAGGAGGAAGAACTACTTGACAAAAATGATGAATTACAACGAAACCTAATTAGGCAAACAATAATCGATTGAACTACTCAAACGAACATTGGAGTATTTAATCTAACCAGAATCAGAAAAAGAGACGGAATATTTACTGGATTAAGAATTAACTTAAACTGAAAACCTAAAGAAGCGACTAATTACAACTCAAACAGACAAATAAACATATAGAAAAAGGAAAAGAAGAAGCTAAGAAGAACTTACTGCTCTTTTTTCGGACCCCACCAACATGCCCTTTCGAACTTGAGTTCCAGTTAGTATTATACGTCTATTTCGTCAGAAATAGGCTTATAATACTAACTAGAACTCATTTAACCCTGACAGCTTCGAAACATTCTCGAACCGTTGAACCCTAGATCCGCCATTCGACGAGTTTTACTCGGATTCGAGCCAATTTGGCTAGGGATTAGCAACGAGGAGGTCAAGGGGATTATTGGGTGTGATTTTGGGGTTAAGTGGACAGGCTAGGGTTTGGGACGGGGATCTTCGATCGAAGATTCAAGGAGTTATAGTATGATTCGAGGCTAATGGAGTGTGGAATCGGAGAGGGAGGAACAGGGTGGTTCAGGGCTGTATTTCTGGGGTTGTTTGGCCACCGTCCGCCATCGTGGGCAATTTCCGGCGGGCGGAAGGCGGTGGTGTGTGGTGGTGTGTGTTTTGGTCTCTGAAGAGACGAGAGAGGGGGGTTCTGAGGGGGTTCTGAGGGGGTGGGGTTTGTTTGGAAAAATATATACTGGGGGCAAAATTAGATCCAGGCCGTTGGATCAATTAAGATCGACGGCTTGGATCAAATCACTAAACAGAACGACGTCGTTTAGTTTGTCTTGAGACCAGGTTGGTCTTTGGTGGAAATGGGTCGGGTGACGGAGGAGTTGATCTGGACCGTTCGATCCAATCAAGCAAATGGTTGAGATTGACTAACTTAAAACGACGTCGTTTGGATAATTCTAGAGACAGACTGGACCATTTGATTGTATGAGATTGACGGTCCAGATTCACAATGCCCAAACGATGTCGTTCTGGGTTGGTCGCGGGTGGACTGGATTTGGGGCGGGTATTGGGCTGAATTTTTGGGTAAGAACTGGGCTGTGGCCAATTTGGCCCGGTCCGGTTCCCATTTTGTTTCTTTTTCTTCTTTTTCTTTTATTTCCTAATTAATAAAACTAAAATTCTAAATTGAATTATAAACCAAATTAAAAATACTAATTAATTCCTAATAACAATTATCACACACAATACCAACTAAAATAAAATCACACAATTGGAGGTTAAATGCAAAGTACATATTTTTGTGATTTTCATTCTCGCAAATCCAAATATTGTTTAATTAATTCCTAATTGTAAAATTAAATCCTAAATGCACATGCAACATATATATTTGTATTTTTCTTAATTAAAGTAAAAATAAACATGCACAGACAAGTACAAATAAATCGCAAGCAACACAAAACTATTTTATTTTGAATTTTTGGGAGTAGTTCTTGTAGGGCAAAAATCACATGCTCACAGCTGCCCCTCTTTGTCCGGAAACATGAAAAGTTTTCGTGCAAAGATAAAGTGAGCGGATACGAGCGATTTTTGCTCGTTCGGTTACTCCGTGTGAAGCATTTTTGAAAGATTTGACCGAACCGCTGCTTCAAAGGTTTCCTACATATCTCTGGCCAAAATTGAATCAGGTCAATGTAGTTCGGGAAGTTTTGGTAGCTGGGACTACCATGAACTGTGGTTTCACTGTTACTGCTGCTGCTGCTGATACTACTTACTGAGCTCCTTATTACACCTTGATAAAAAATAAAGAAGTTATACTAAGCTATGGTCTATGAATTACAAAGATTTATTCTCAAACTTGGTCATGTGACTGTTGTTGCCTTGTTGCCTTGTTGTCTTGTTGCCTTGTGTTTCCTCTGATGTTTCTTTACTTCTGACTTGACTTGTATTCTCTCTTGATTGCCGAATTTGAACTGCTTATTTCCTTCTTGTGAGCTTCGAATTATTTTTCCTACGAAGCTTGAACTGCCTTCTTCTGACTAGTGTTGCCTTCCTTCCGACTTCTGAACTTTAATTTATGCTGGGGATCTTTGTTGTAACCCTCCGCTTTACTGACTTCAAACTTCAATGTATTCCTCTGTTATACGGGCGGGCCCCCGACTTCAAAACTTGAAATGTAAAGACTGAAATGTATTCCTCTGTTATATGGGCGGGCTCCCAACTTCAAAACTTGAAATGTAAAGACTGAAATATATTCCTCTGTTATATCGGCGGGCTCCCAAATTCAAGACTTGAAAATAAAACACCATTCCTCTCTTCAGGCGGGCTCCCTTAGTAATTGGGAAGACCTTCATTCCTTGGTCAGCCGAAGTAGAGCTTTTGGTGGTTTATTTTGTTGCCATTTATGTTATTCGGGTTATTCTAGGGTTGTGATACGGATATTGTCTTGTGTCAAACCCTCTTATCCTTCCATTTTGTCATAGCGGTTTGCTTAGTTTTGTCCAGGTTTGTTTCAGGTTTGTTCCAAGATTGTACTCTAGTTGCTTTACTTGTCTTGTTGTGCGAACTGTTTCACCGATTGTCTCATGCAAATTCTGGTCTTTTGTTACCTCCAGTCATCTTCTTTGTTTAGTTCTTTTTTATCCTTTTGTGTTTTCTTTTGTTCAAACATCGATTCTAGTGACATGACATGCACGCACAGTTTAGGCCCAATCTTAAAAGTTAATTATAAAGTCATTGGGAGATGATCGGGACACTTAAGGTAAATAAGAACAACTTGAGATCATTTGAAGTCTGAGTCACGTGAAACTGGGGCAAATAAAACATAAAGAAAACCATAAAAGCAAGTTAGCCATATTGACAAGGGGATCGTTCATGGTAACCAAAGTGAGAGTGTTGCCTAACGGTGCTTTAAAAATGACAAATGAAAAGGTGAATGTGTGGATATGGTTATCAAGTCTGGAACAGTCAGAAGAGGTGGCGAATGTTTAATTGTGTTGTTTGTGCTTGACATGTTTTGAAGATTGGAATGATGAAGGCAATTTATTCTTCTATCTAAACACTTTATCCTTCGTTAACCCTTTGAGCCTTATTGGTTTTCTTTCATACCCCTCGTTCGGAATCAGTAGCAAAGATTAGAAAATACAAGCATGGAAGATAAAGAAAAAGAAAAAGAAAAAGGAAAAGAAAACAACAGAAACAACAAAACAACAAAAGAGAAAGGAGAAAGGAGAAATGAGAAACGAGAAAGAAAAAGAAAAAGAAAAAGAAAAAATAATAAATAAGTGAAAAGGAAAACAAAAAAGGAATTGGGAACTGCGTTTGACCTGATTCCTCAAAGAGAATACGTAGCCACTTCACGACTCGATCATAGTGTAACAAAATCAAAAATCCCCAAGCAAGAAACTGGGGCAGAAGTTGTGTTTGATGTAAAGAAATCTGGTTCCGAAGGTTGTAAATTTTGAACACAAATTGATTCGTTTTGAGCCGCTAATACCCTTTCTTTCTAGCCCTATCCAAAATCTCACATTACGGTCCAAAGAAAGACCTTTTGACCAGTCTTCGAAAGATGCCAAGTCATGCAAATAGAAGTCGAGAATAACACTCTGATACCCAGCAGAAAAGTAATAAAATGAGAGAGTCTTATCGGTGAAAACCTTCACGGGCACCTTGAGGCAGCTATAAGTTGAGAGAAAAATCAAAATGAGAGAGGCTTGATAGTGAAAACTCTTCAGGCACTACAAGTCGAATAAAGAATGAGAATTAGATAGGAAAGCACCAGACAAAGATTGTGAAAGGAGATTAACGACGGAGGATAGGCCACATGTGCATGTCATGGCCAATAGAGTTGGTATCCACATCTGATAGGTTTTACTTTGTATTTTTTTCTTGTTAGGAGTCATCTCTTTCTTTTGTCTTTTACTCTGTTCCTTTTACCTTTGTCATTTCCTTTTCTTGAGTCTCTTTGGTCAGAACAAGTGAGAAATGATTTCAAAATTTGCCATCAACTTTCCAATTATGCAAGACGAGATCTGACTAGTACATCAAAGTGGTATAAGTCAGGAAAGAACAAGCACAATGAGCTGGTAATAGTCAACATGTTTTGAGGTTCGCGCAAAATACCCAAGATTGGTCCATATCAATTCATGGACAATGCAACAAAAGGAGGGCCGAGGTGATTGAACCAAGGGTATATTCAATGATGATATTGACAAAAGGGTGGACCAGTGTCAAGAAGGATATCCCCAGCAGAAATCGAAGGTTATAAGGCCAAGGCCAGTGGAAAAATCAAGAAAGAACAACGCAGAGAGCGATATTCATAATTTGGAAATTCATAGGAGACTCAAAGGTCGGGGAAATGCCAGTTCACGAACAGTACCACAAAGAAGATATTGGGTCTGCACGGGAAAAAGGTATTTCAGTAACACAGACGATGGAGAAAGTGGTTAATCAATAAACATGCAAGATCTTCAAGTGAAATCGGTTGTCATAGAAAATACATGGGGTCAGATAAGAAGACTGGGAAAATAGTTGAGAGGTTTGTGAATAAGGAATCGTCAAGAAGGTCGGAAGGTATCAGCCAAGTTTCAAGATGGTCAGACAACGCATAGCATGAAAGGGAAAAAAAAAAGGAAAATCATCCCCAACAGGAGTATCACAACCAACCACCACGTTTTAAACTGACCAAATTCTTTCTTTGATTTGAAATAGGGACAGGAAATGTTATTGATGATGGAAAGGTATGATATAAGGAAAGTTATCAAACTGGGGCAGAAAAATTTTCCTGAAGTCAGGTACCCACTTGAGGAAGAAGGAAGATAACACAAGTTTTAAGGGAGGTAGTCTTTGAAAGAAGAAGATTAAAAAAAAGGAAAAAGAGGGATCTAGTTTGCAGAGGAATGAAACACCAGTCTTAAGGGAAGTAGTCTTTGAAGGAGGAAGATAACATATTTTGAAAAAAAAACAGTGTTATCCCCAGCAGTTTGCGGAGGAATGAAATACTAGTTTTGAGGAAAGTAGTTTTGAAGAAGGAAGACAATACAAGTTTTGAGGGAAGCAGTTCTGAAGAAAGATAATTCAAGTTAGAAGGAAAATGGTTCAGGAGGCAAAGGGGAACAATGGCAATACGAATGCAGTTTTAAGTTGTTGTTGAAGTCAAAAGCCCGCCTGGAGATCGGAATGGCATTTTATTTTCTAAATTGTTATTGAAGTCAGGATCCCGCCTGAAGATCAGAATGGCTTTATATTTTCTAAGTTGTTGTTGAAGTCAGGAGCCCGCCTGGAGATCGGAATAGCATTATATTTCTAAGTTGTTGTTGAAGTTAGGAGCCCGCCTGGAGATCAGAATGGCATTTTATTTTCTAAATTGTTGTTGAAGTCAGGAGCCCACCTGAAGATTGGAATGGCGCTTTATTTTCTAAATTGTTGTTGAAGTCAGGAGACCGCCTGGAGATCGGAATGGCGTTTTATTTTCTAAATTGTTGTTGAAGTCAGGAGCCCGCCTGGAGATCGGAATGACGTTTTATTTTCTAAATTGTTGTTGAAGTCAGGAGCCCGCTTGAAGAGAGGAATGACGTTTTATTTTCTAAATTGTTGTTGAAGTCAGGAGCCCACATGAAGATCGGAATGGCGTTATATTTTTAAGTTGTTGTTGAAGTCAGGAACCCGCCTGGAGATCGGAATGGCGTTATATTTCTAAGTTGTTGTTGAAGTCAGGAGCCCGCCTGAAGATAGGAATGTCATTTTATTTTCTAAGTTGTTGGTTGAAGTCAGGAGCCCGCCTGAAGATAGGAATGACATTTTATTTTCTAAGTTGTTGGTTGAAGTCAGTAGCCCGCCTGAAGAGAGGAATGACGTTTTATTTTTAAGTTGTTGTTGAACATCTTAGCCACTGAGCTTCGCATCAAGACCACTATCCTCTTCAACATCTTTAACTTTAGTCAATATCCCAAGAGGTTTCACATGCTCTTTATTACTGTCGTCGATCGCAATCACTCCTTCGTGAATCATTCTTTCTATTTCCCTTTTCAACGAATGACAACTCTTAATGCTATGCCCTGGGACATTGGAGTGGTATGCGCATCGTGTAGTAGGATCAAAGCTTCTTGCACGTGGATCTGGAGTATATCCGGGGAGAGGCTCAATCAGGCCAGCATGCTTTAGCCTTTCAAACAGACTTGCATAAGAATCTCCGATGGGGGGAGAGCCTTTTCTCGTTTCAGCAACCTCTCGTTCCTAAATGCCTGATTTGGCCTAAAACCTGATCCAGGGGGTTTTTGGTGTGCTCGTGGGGGTGGATAGGCATTTTGTGGAGCTGGGTACTTGGAAAGTGAAGCATGTCTTTAGGAGTCCCGTGGAGAGAAATAACGTTGGGGAGGGAAGTAGCGTTGGAAAAATATAGTTGGACGATGAGTGATGGAGCTACTCGGGTGGCTGGGAAAGCTGTCATAAGTGGGTAGATATGGAGAGTATGGAGGATCATCCGTTATTGTGTTAGGTGTTTGGGTAAGGACAGAGTTCAGGAAGCTAGGCGGCGGCGGGGGTGGTGCTTTCCCAGTCATCCATGCCCGATACATGTCTGCCACATGCTGTCTCAATATTTTTACCTCTTCTACCAACCCGTAGTCCTGTTCAACCAGCTGTTTTCGGGCATCGGTACCAACCCACTTAGTTCTGTTGTTCTCTGCCATTGTCTTTTGCCTTTGTGTTGCAGGGAAGCGTTACTTTAGAACCATAACCAACCACCTTTCTGAAGATTGAAAGAGAAAAAAATGGGAGCAACCTGTTAGCGTTAGGGTTTTCAACAGATAGGAAAACACACATTGAGGATGCAATGCAACTAGGCAGTTAACCCTTTCTATCATGCATTTGCTTCAGTTACGTGCGTCATTCCGGCTTCTTATAATTGTGCTCCTTTTGAACGCCTTCCTTTATTTTCTTTGTTTTCTCCTTTTTTCTCTTTTCTATATATATATATACATTTTTTCTTTTTGATATATATATATATATATATATATATATATATTCTTTTTGATGGTGGTCGAATCTTATGTGGATTGCCTATGTATCATGTCCCCGCATGAATCAGACCGTGTGTAGTTCTGACCACAAGTGCGAAAAATAAAGACACCATTTTTGGATTTTTCAATCTTCATTAGAAAAACGTTCTATTACAAGGCAAAACATTTTTGAAAGGAAACTGACAGACTTGATACAGACTATAGACTTTATGCAAAAAGGGAAATACAAACTCTAACGGACAACAGACTCTGAAGACAAGGAACATACAGACTTAAAACCGTGAATGTCTCAAAGTTTTGAATTTTGGCACCCACGGGGCGTCGTTCGGCCTCGCCGCGGGCTTTGGTGCAAGGCCCCTCTGCAGATCTTTCAAATCTTCCATGATCTGGTAGACATAAATCATTATTGAATCAAAGAAGGTGGAACGGGACATATCCTGACAAGCTAGGCACTTTATGGTGATGTAGTACCCGGTATCGTCGATTCTTCCCTTGATTCTGTCCTTTTTCATAAGCAATCGCTCTATTTATTGATTCCGTGTCCCCAGCACTTGAGCGTTGTAAAAGAGTTGATTATGAAACTCATTCATCTATTTCTCCATTCGGGCCATCAGATCATAGCAGCGCTTCCTATCTTTTCTGGCATCTCGGGCTTGTCTAAAGATCTGCTCTTTGAGAGTGGATATTGTTTCTCTCAATATAGCGATGTTCCCTTCGTAGTCCCTCTTTATTTGCCGCATATGCTTTGCTCGCGCTTCTATACCCCTTGCCCATCTGGCTCGGATTCTTCCTAGCTTCCGATCTTTCTAAACCTTTTTGACATTCGGTGATTTAATTTTTTAGCCCATTTATCAACCTTTTGTCCGACCGACTCTTTTGTTGGTTGTCAGCATCTTTTCTTATTTTTCGGATTTGGGTCTTCAGCGCCCCTATTTCTTGGGCCAATTTGTTCTTTTCCCTTTCCCCTTTGTCGGCAGCAGCTTGCACACTGTTTTCAAACTCCAGGTCCCTAATCTGTTGTTTCATCTTGCCTATTTCTGCCCTGTAGTTTTCTTCTTTTGCAAGCCAACCCCACTGTTCTTGCGATGACTCAGCAAAATCTTGGAGGTGAGGTCTTTTGGTTGGCCGTTCTGGTTCGTCTCTTGCAATGCTCTTCTTTCTATACCAGGCGAGATAAGCAGGTGAGACTTTGCCTCTGGATAGGTCACGCACTCGAGTATTTGCCGGCAAATACTGGCATTCGCTCCATATATAACGAACGGTATTTTCATGAAATTGGCCATCGTTGCCAACCTCGACTGCATAAACACTGAGATCTTCATCTGGGTGTACCACCTGACATCTTCCCAATTGTCTCATCACTCGGTAAGGCGCATAAGGTTGAATACCTCGGAGTCCCATTAAGAGGAAGTAAAGACCAGTGGTGGGCATATACACAACAGGAAGCCAACCCAATGTCCAATCTATTTGTACCGCGGTGATGGCATTGAGATAGGATACCCAGTCTTCAAAAACTTCTGGCAATCTGAGCCCTGAAACCCTCTTGTTATATTCTTCACTACAGCTTTTGTCTGTAGATCTATAGCTCATGTACTGAGGATGATGACACAAGTGCTCGATCATCCACATCTGCAATAACAAACTGCACCCCTCGAAGAAATCTGCCTCGACTTTACAAGCTGGGAGAGCTCGGTACATCTCGGATACTATCATAGGGGCAAGCATGCTTTTGTTGTTGGTAATCAGGGGTTTTGACGACTCCCGCCACCTTTAAATCAATATTTTTGTCTTTCCGGAAAAACACCACAATGCCCAAGAATGCTACCATGAAGGCAAACCGCCTATGTTCATCCCATTTTGTCTGATTCCCTTTGTTGCAAACCCCGCTTTTTGGATCGTCGAACCCTCCTATATGCCCATGAACTGCAGAGTAGAAAAATCCCTATCCAACTCAGAGTACGGGACTCCCTTGCTTATCTTCAGTAGATCCATGAACTGGTGCGCATTGACGGCTCTTGGAGCAATCAGATATTTGTGCCTTAGCCCCTCATTAATGTCCATATAACCTGCTACCTCTTCTAAGGTTGGGGTGAGTTCAAAATCTGAGAAGTGGAATACATTGTGGACCGGGTCCCAAAATGTAACCAAAGACTTTATGATATCCCCCTAGGATTAATCTTCAGCAACCCAGTGAGGCCTCCCAGGTATAGTTTGACCGTGTCGCGCCCTGATTCGCCCAAGTCATCCCACCACATGTGCAACTCCAAAGGGATTTTGTTCACTATTGTTACGTGTAAATTCTGACTTGTGCTTATTCTGCACATTTATTAGGGTGGTTAAGCAAAAATCACAATTCAATTGACTCAAGGATAACATGGACACTTTTCTATTTAAAATAAAACCCGGTTTTGCCAATACGGCCTTTCAGTACCTCGGGGTTGAAGATTTTAAGGCTGTGTCGGCAAACCGGTGAAAGCCTTGAAAAGAAATGACCACAGGCGGCTGTTCTTGCAAAAATAGCCTTCTGGCGCCCTTTTAGGGACATTCGGCTATTTCTAACAAGAATGGCATCACCCTAATTATTTTCAAATAAAATTTTTGTTCTTTTGGCTATTTTTGCAAAGAGTGAAGTTGGACCCGATGGGGGTTGCCTACGTATCTCACACCCTGTGAGAATCAAACTGGCGTAGTTCGGGCAGATAAAACAAACTTCTTTTGAAAACAAGACTCTTTTTCATTGGCAAATAAAACTATTTTTTCATAAACAACACCTTTTTTTCTTTTTCTCTTTTTTTTTTTTTTTTTCATTTTCTCAAAAATTCGGCAGAGTTTCGACATTATTTGGACATTGGTTTTTTTTCAAAACAGGTGATTAACTCTTTTTAACCCTCGTACCTCTATCTCTCTTTCCTCAAATATTCAAAAGCCGGTCAGCATGCAAGTCCGAAGCAAACAAATGCACAAGTTGCAAGTAAGATGCATCTGGATGGTCTTTTGTCATTTTTGGTACACCTGTCCTAGACAGACCCAACCCCTGTGTTGAGCCTCCAAAGTCAAATGCACGTGATGCAAACAAACGTTCCTACTAGGGATTCGGCATGAAGCTGAGTTATTCTAGGTTCATAACCTGGGGTATTTGTTCTAGACTGCGTACCCGAGCGGACAACTCGAGTCGAGGAGGGGGCTACGTACCAGGAACCAAAAGGCCATCCAACTTAGTAACTTGTCTGAGCCTCTTTCTTATTTCAAGGTATGACACTAACAGAATAAGGAGTCTCGACCAGTGAGCACATCCCCGAAGATGAGAAAAGAAGGGTTTCGTAACAGTTTATATACAGTTCAGATAATATCAAAGCGGTAAAAGCATCACTTAGCTCGTTAGGCCCAAACATGTAACAAAATCAGATAAAGCCAAAGGGGCATAAAGTCGCTAGAGCTGTCACACCTCCTTTTACCTGCGCCTACGTAAAAGGGGCGTAAAGGGAGTTTTTCCAATTAAAGGACAATCAAAACGGGATTTATTTATTTAATTCAGAGTCGCCACTTGGGAGATTTATGGTGTCCCAAGTCACCGGTTGAATCCCGAATCCAGCCTGTCAAATGCCTAACAACTGAATGACTAAAGCTGAATTCTAATTAGAACAAATGACCTGAATTTAAATCAAAATCATATTAACACCACACAGAACCCAACAGAATCATTGAAGCTGAAGCTGAAACTAAATCAAAATCACGTTGATACAGGGATTAAGCTAACACAATTCTAAGTCAAACCTATACAAAATGCAGGATCACTGTCAGTATATTGACAATGAGACCTGAAGCTAAGTGTCTAAGGATCAGTACATACAACACTCGACATCAAACCATTTGACGAAAGCTACTGGTCTACAAACGAGAGTGAATTAATCGACGAAACTATTTATAACATATGTTAATCAACAGAACCAAACTGGACCAAGAAAAAGGTCAGAAAGAGGAGGAAGAACTACTTGACAAAAATGATGAATTACAACGAAACCTAATTAGGCAAACAATAATCGATTGAACTACTCAAACGAACATTGGAGTATTTAATCTAACCAGAATCAGAAAAAGAGACAGAATATTTACTGGATTAAGAATTAACTTAAACTGAAAACCTAAAGAAGCGACTAATTACAACTCAAACAGACAAATAAACATAAAGAAAAAGGAAAAGAAGAAGCTAAGAAGAACTTACTGCTCTTTTCTCGGACCCCACCAACATGCCCTTTCGAACTTGAGTTCCAGTTAGTATTATACGTCTATTTCGTCAGAAATAGGCTTATAATACTAACTAGAACCCATTTAACCCTGACAGCTTCGAAACATTCTCGAACCGTTGAACCCTAGATCCACCATTTGACGAGTTTTAATCGGATTCGAGCCAATTTGGCTAGGGATTAGCGATGAGGAGGTCAAGGGGATTATTGGGTGTGATTTTGGGGTTAAGTGGACAGGCTAGGGTTTGGGACGGGGATCTTCGATCGAAGATTCGAGGAGTTATAGCATGATTCGAGGCTAATGGAGTGTGGAATCGGAGAGGGGGGAACAGGGTGGTTCAGGGGTGTATTTCTAGGGTTGTTTGGCCACAGTCCGCCGCCGTGGGCGATTTCCGGCGGGCGAAAGGCGGTGGTGTGTGGTGGTGTGTGTTTTGGTCTCTGAAGAGACGAGAGAAGGGGGATTCTGAGGGGGGTAGGGTCTATTTGGCAAAATATATACTGGGGGCGAAATTAGATCCAGGCCGTTGGATCAATTAAGATCGACGACTTGGATCAAATCACTAAACGGAATGACGTCATTTAGTTTGTCTTCAGACCGGGTTGGTCTTTAGTGGAAATAGGTCGGGTGACGGAGGAGTTGATCTGGACCGTTCGATCCAATCAAGCAAATGGTTGAGATTGACTGACTTAAAACGACGTCGTTTGGATAATTCAGGAGACAGACTGGACCGTTTGATCGTATGAGATTGACGGTCCAGATTCACAATGCCCAAATGATGTCGTTCTGGGTTGGTCGCAGGTGGACTGGATTTGGGGCGAGTATTGGGCTGATTTTTTGGGTAAGAACTGGGTTGTGGCCAATTTGGCCCGGTCTGGTTCCCATTTTGTTTCTTTTTCTTCTTTTTCTTTTATTTTCTAATTAATAAAACTAAAATTCTAAATTGAATTATAAACCAAATTAAAAATAGTAATTAATTCCTAATAACAATTATCACACACAATACCAACTAAAATAAAATCACACAATTGGAGATTAAATGCAAAGTACATATTTCTGTGATTTTCATTCTCGCAAATCCAAATATTGTTTAATTAATTCCTAATTGTAAAATTAAATCATAAATGCACATGCAACACATATTTTTGTATTTTTCTTAATTAAAGTAAAAATAAACATGCACAGACAAGTACAAATAAATCACAAGCAACACAAAACTATTTTTTTTTGAATTTTTGGGGGTAGTTCTTGTAGGGCAAAAATCACATGCTCACAAGACCTATTCAGCCAAGTCCCCTTCAAAAGAACCACGACCCGGCGCGGGAACCATAGGGCGCGCGCGGCCACGGGGTTAATAATGGCCATTAGCTCAGGAGAACAACGGCCATGCTACTCAATAAATAATGCCACCGAGTACTACCAAGCGATCATGCTCGGATCCAGACCCAAGGAAGGAAAGCAACCAAGAAGAACGAAGCAAACGAGCTAGGGCGTATTACCACGATAGTGGAGGAGCGGCGACACCCTCCGAGGATTCATAAAATGGAAAGTAAAAATGTTCATCGCCAGGGAAGAGCGGGTCCAGGGATATATTCCAGGGGACACCCTTACATTCAGAGAAAAGGACACCGAGACTTAGCCTCGGCCTCACACTGATGCATTGGTAACCCTCTCCCTCATTTGATCTATTCCAAATAAAACATGTGTTTACGAATACAGGTGGTTCGATTGAGCATACCGGCGATGTCGGACCAAGGTCAATGGGGTGATTCGGACTAACAAACCAAATCGCTCCCGCACCCCGAATCTTTGACGGATTCCAAACGACGATCACCACAAGAAGCAGGAAGACCATTTTCGCAACGAGGGGAAATTCCCCACCATATGGCACATCGCCGGCATCAATGCCTCCACCTTCGGAAGGATCAAAGGGTAAACCAATCACATCTTCAGCCAAGCCTGATTAAACACAGTGGAGGGCTACATTAGGGCTCACACCTCGAAAGGTCAGGAATGTACCAAATCTCGAAACGTCGCCTACACATCCCGCGGTCTTAGCAGGGCCCGCTGCGCTCTCTTTCCTCGATCGGATTTCCGCCCCGAAGAGGGGCCTGCCAACAAGATTATTAGCAGAGCAATATACCCCCAGAAGAGGATCCGACAACATCACGGGCTTTCTCCTGCGGTCAAATGGCGAGCGATGATTTTCTTTTTAAGGGCACCATCCCCTCGGAAGGATTGGGAAATGTCAGACTAAGCTTCAATAGTGAATTATGTACCGGATCGAATGGTCCGAAGAGCCGAGCTCACGACAAATGTGTGCTTATGCCAAGCAATAAAAGGATATCTTTTCAGCATCTTATTCTCCAAACAAGGAAATAGCAACATATCGGTAGGAACCTCTCCACCAAATGCATCCCGAGATACTTAGAGACTTAGCGTCAATAATTCGACACCCGCACGACCCCAGGATCGAAACTCCGGAATCATAAAGCCCTTGCAAGGCAGCTCTGAGCTCACGAAAAGCGGCCTTCAAGTTTAAACAAACTCGATGACTCAGAGACTGTCACTAATCGCCATTGCGCTGGGAAACCCGAAACTGTAAGACCCCTAGAGGGAAGACTCGGTGTAACCAGATCTATTCTACAAAGCAACACAAACTATAAGACCTCAATAGTCATAATAAACTGTAAGACATCAACAAGCATGACAAATTGTAAGACCTCAACAGACATGAAAATCCCGGAGTTTAGGCTATACGTCGTATTTGTAAGAATCCCAAAAGGGCATATCCTCGGAGTAGACGCCTAAACTATCACTCGGTATCAAAAATGGCTCCGTCCAAACACATATGACTACGGTCAAAACCTCAGCCAAAATAATGCGACTCGGGGATGCCCGACCGTCGCTAAACAAAATCACAGGCCATTACTTCGAATATACTTCGGAAAGAACCGGTTAAAACAGGCTTCCCTCAACAGGTAAAAAATGGGCTTCGACCATGTCAGCTCCAAATTACAAGGCATCGATCTACTCGGCCTACGAGCTAAAAACCTTCCGAGTTGCTCAAACATCACCGATAACAACTTGAAATCAAGGTTCTTCTAGAACCGACGACGGGTCAGGCAAACTAATTTCAAAAGACCATAACGAGCGGAAAATAAAGCCTACAAAAATCCCATAGGCAAAACAGCATAAGAGCTATTATCGCAATCCAAACGAGCCTCCGGGCCGCACACTAAAAGGTCTCTACGACCAAACAGTGTAAGAGCCATTGTTGCCTGCTTAAAAATTGACAACTTGAGGAATAAATGAGCTCGAATCGTAACCCGATTTGGAGATCGAATCCAAATAGTTAACTATGCAAGCCTCCGGGCCATATATTAAAAGGTCTCAACGACCAAAATAGCGTAAGAGGCACTATCGCCAGTGTGAAAATTGAAATTACTTAAGGGTCAATTAAAGCTCGATTCGCAACGCGACATGGAGACTGGACCCAAAATAGTTAAACTCTAATATGCGTAAGGGCACGACATAAATGCACTGTCGCCAGTCGAGTGAGCCTCCGAGCCACGCGCCTGTAAGGTCACTTTGACCCGAAACACAAAAGGCCATCGTCGACCGCCCATGCAGGCAGCAAAGAACTTAAGGGTCAATTAAAGCTCTAATCGCAACGTGACTCGAAGACTGGACCCAAAATAGTTGAAACAACAAATGCCCGAAGGCGAGAAATGAAGTCCACCATTGCCCACCCACGCAAGAAGGAAAGAACTTAAGGATCAATTAAAGCTCGAATTGCAACGCGACTCGAAGACTGGACCCAAAATAGCTGAAAGAGCGAAATACCCAAGGGCAAGAAATGAGAACAATCACTATCTACCTGAACGGGCATAAAAGATTGAAGGTTGGGCAAGCTCGAGTCAAGGCCTAACTAGGAGACTAAGCCCAAACAGATGGGCAAAACGCGGAGGCTGCGACGCCTGCTCATGTCAAGGATCATACATAAAAGCCTCTGGGCCTACCTGATCAGTTCCGGACCTATGAGGATCTCGCCAAACACCGAAACCAGCCCGCCTAGTCAAAAACAGTACAGAAAGAGATGCTGAAGAATTAAAGCTTCAAGTTTCTTTATATATTACATACGCAAAAAAAAGGGCACACTCTCTATCTGCAAACACGCTTTACAATTATCAAATACAAAGCGGAAAAATAGCGAAATCTACACTCCGCACCAAAGGGCTATAGCTTGCTTGATTATCCCTCCGCGACGTCAGTGAGGAGTGACCGAGCATCACGCTTATATGCCCTTGCTCGAGCCAACTCCTCCGAGAGAATGAAGCCCCTTGCACCAATCTCCTCGAGTAACTCTCTTCGGGATCTGTAACAAACATATTCCTCGATTCTCTTCTCCCGGTCGAGGGCTCGCTTCAGCTCGGCTTGGGCATCAGCAGTGTTCTTCATACGAATTGCCATCTCCTAATCAGCCTTGGTTCGACTTAATGCCGCTTCAACCCGGGCATCAATTATCTCAGCCCTGATCTTCGAGGAACCGGATTCAAGCTTCCCAATCATATCCGCTTGAACTTTGGCATTGTCACGAGCCATGCAGAGTTGGGCTTTGAAGGCAGGGACCTTGGCCGCCTGTCTCCTCTAGAGCTCGAGCTTGCACTTGAGCCCTTAGCTCACCACCAGCAGTTCTGACGCGGTCAATGTCACCTTTGAGGTACCCCAAGGCCTCCGTCTTTTTCTGCAATTAATATAACAAAAGGGGGGGTTAACCTTAAGGTCCAAAAGGAGGGAAATGTTACCTCAAAAATACGAAGGCCAAGGCAAAAGCTGCGTACGCGCATACCTTGGTATTTCGCTCCCTATCTAATGCGGAATACAACTCACCACCGACGCTCATCGCAGGTCGAATGGTTCACCAGCCTCCGGACCCAGCCGGGCAAGTCAAGAACTTTGCCCAGCGTCCATGAAGTTGCTGCAAAAAGGGGAAAAACACGATTACTCAACTGATTTTTGCTATAGGAAAAATCTGAAAAAGCACCAAACGCTCCGCTCACGTGTATAATTTCATCCCTTAGGAAATGGAAAAAGCTCCATAGGGATAATGTTGGTCGTCCGGACCCGAATAAACCAGCTGGCCCACTCTCAATCCCCGTCTTATTTGTCATCAACAACAAAGGGCATGGACAAATGGCACCTCAGGGTTAGTAGGCCTTGGTGATGAAAGGGCCTGTATAGCCTGACGAGGTGGTTAAGTATGAATTCAAGCCCAGCCTTCTCCGCAAAGAACCTCATCATTAGCATCACTCGCCTAAACGGCGGATGTATCTGCGCCAAAGTAACCCGATACTTTAAGCAAAAATCAAGCACGACCCTATCAAGGGGGCCAAATGCGAAAGGATATAGGTATATGCTCAAGAATCCATCAGTAGAGTCTGTAATACTCTCATCCGGGGAAAGAACCTACAGCATTATCCCCTCGCTCTATCCACGGTATCTCTTCACCATCTCCAAATGTTCCCCTCTTATCAAAGACACCGTCTTCAGAGCAAACGCACGTCATTCCTGAGCGTCGGGAGCAGCATTTCCCACTCCCTACCGGGCCGACCCCGAAGTAGTTGCCATGACTATGATAAAACTAATAGATCAGAGCAAGGACGTGCACCAACGCTTTTTGCGCCTAAAGAAATGAAAAACCCTATCCAAAGCGGAAGGACAACTATCTAAAATAGTGAGGTATTGCGAAGAAGCCGAAGCTTCCACACATATATGCGAGAAGAAATGACGACTCACCTATCCAGAGTGATCCCCGGGAAGCCAATAACCTTGTACAGATCGATGGGGTGATACCCAATCTTGGAAGCATCCTTCAATGAGAAGCCAGGATTCAAGGAGTTGGTCGTATGATCTCCAATTTTGAGGCAGCATCCTACCTCAAGGATCCCCGCCAAATAGAAGTCGGACTTCAGGAAGCTTCCAAAGCCATCGCTCGACCCAAGGCAGTACCAAGTCTCATGGTTTCCTTTTCTAAAAAGAGTAATAAGCACGGGAAGCTCCGATCATGAAAGCTCCACGAAGGCTCGAGGCAGCGCCTGAGTACAGGCAACTCCTCAGCCGAAGTCTATCCCATACGTTTTAAAAAAGCTATCTGCATCAAGATCAAAAGGGACTCCCAGGTACCCAAAGCTAACTTTCATTCAGGATAATATTCTCGAAGGCCCCGAAACTCAGCGTATTATCTCCATGCAACTCGGAGGGCCCGATAGCCCGAGCCTATCAGATCAATTCAGGATTGGTCCGAGGTACGACGATGGGTCCGGAAGAGAGACATGTCGATCAGTAGAGGATCGGGAAGAATGCTCGCACCTGAGTAAAATATCAATGGTCAACAATAAAGGAAGACATTCAAAAGGCCTCGAAGGGCATGGGAGCATACGAAAATAAGGAAAGGATTGAAAGCAGAAGTCAATGAAGTATATTCATGTTCATAAAAATCCATGTACAACAGCCCTCAAGGGGTCCTTACATACAATTACAAAAGCCTATAGAGGTTCTCTACATCTAAGACGGAGGAACTGAAGGATGTACATGTGATGAAACCCAAGGGCCCGGTCCACCCTCGAAAATCCATCTCTGGTATCAGCATCCTCAAGCGCCACCTCCTCTAGGTTCCTATCTCAATCCCCCAAGGGATTCCCGTCAGAGAAGATGAAGAAGAGGAAAAGGAGGGGATGCAGAGGAGGCAGAGAAAAAAGACATGGCCCGCCGAAGCCAAAGGTTGAAGATTCAGCGGGCTCCAGCCTCAATGGCCAGTAGTGGCACTTTATCCCTTGGGAAGGAAAAAACCCAAGGGATGAAGTGCCATACCAGGCCCCGGTAGGAGAGTGAGAAGCGGTGCATAGTCCGAACAACTGTCTACATAAGGGGGAAACTGACTCCCTCTCCGTTAACATCTCGAGCCAATAGCAGGAGCGAAAATGAGCATAACAACGACCACAGCAGCAACAGGACAGCATGATTATGCTCGACAAAGGGAAGTCCCGGCAAGGGCCACAACACAATCTAAGGGAGCTCCGCCAAACGGCCTTGAGGCCATGAGCCCCAAGCATGATGTTCAAGGATATAAGAATATGATCATAAGGAATTGGCAAGCAAGCCAACGAAGGCACTGGGATAGGAAAAACAACACCAAAACACCCCTATGTATAGGGGGTTATGACACGATCGTCGAGGCTTTGGAATATTTTCCGACAGACGCAGTTAATGTATCTTTGAAAAACCAAATCGACGGCGGTACCTTCACCTTAGAGAGCGGCAATCGGGAGTGCATTGAATGAAGTCAAAAATACACAAGCCCGTGGATGCCCCAGTTACCACAAAGCTCGCGACAGGAGTCACATAATTAGTATGACATTGCCTCAAGGAGCTCGAGGAGTCAAGTGTCAAAATCGTTTCCCATCACTTCATTCTGGGAAACGCGGAGACTATCTGTACGCAGCGAAATCAGAGGACTTAATTTCTCGTTCTTAAGTCATTTCATTAGAACGCCTCGATACCCTGAGGATGGGAAGCCACGACCGAGTTCCCAACCTCGGGGCTCATCGAGGCCCGACTCAGAGAAGATGGAGATCGAAGCCAGGACAGAGGGGAAAGCTCCCAAGGCATACGGCTAAGTCTGACAGGGACGGCCTATCCAGAGCCTATGTTTAGGCGTCACGTCATGTCATCCCATCTCCATACTTTGTAATTAATGCCTACGTACTTGTAGCTGAGTTCCCCTCCTATATAAAGGATACTCACATTACCTTGTAAGGGGTTGATGTAGCTCAATTTCTCCACAAGTGCAATAATATATATCTCTTTCTTTTCTTTCTAACTTGCTCATTCTCACTGGCCCGAGGTCACCCTAATATCCATCGCTCTCTTACTTGTTCTTCATGATATTTCTTAGTATTGGCCGTAAAGAGCCTTGTTTAATTATATCCTCAACTGTTATCCCATTCCCGACTATCCCCGGTACCTCGAGCTCGACCCCGAGGTCCATCATCGACCATTCCTATACCCGGGCAGCGTGCCCCTTGGTTTGATTATGATCTCGTTTTAACTTGCATTTCATCGTTAAACTTCACATTCTTAGCATCAACTGCTCTAACAACTCGCTCAAAAATAGATCACATACTTTTAGAATCCCATTTACAAATTTAATTATTGTTACCATTTTTACAGTAAAAAAATGTAAAATAACCTACTACAATTGAACTAGAATAAAAGATAGACACTTAGAACTAGTTCTTCTATCTAGTTCAAGTAGCTTCAGGATTGCACGCTTGAATCACACATAAATTGTTTGCAAAATTGCCTAGCTATTTTGCTCTCAATTCACGTTTAACTTCTTCTTATGTGCATTACCTGTAAAAGAGAACAACACTAATAATTAAGGGGTTAGAAATTAGAGATTTACTAGGATACATATGCTACTCTTCCATGGTGGAACAGTTCTAGTTGATCTCATACTCTAACTCTATCATCTTCCTAAACTGTGTTCTCTTTGTGTAAGGAGTCTTTCTCCTTATCCAATATGCAACTTTTTCGATCATGATCAGGAGATATTACTTCTGATAAGTTAGATTGATCTCCTTCATATGCATCTCACATGTGTGGGTTGATCACGACTGTATTTCACAAGATGGACCTGGTCCATGTCTGAGTTCTTTTGTCAGTCTTCAAAACTTCACATTTACTTGGGCCAACAAATTCCCCCCTTTCGATAATGACAAAATCTATACTTTTCACTCACTTAGGCCCTGTAAGAACTCATCACAAAGTTTAGAAATACAAAGTTTATAAAAAAATCACTCATCATCAAGGACCAGGTTAATTAGGTTATAAACAAAACATATTCAGAATATGTAAAGCACAATATCTCTTCCCCCTTTTGGCATCATCGAAAAGTTTCATAAACAAAGTGTTAGTCCCAGATTTTAATAAGTACTCATGGCCACAGGGGCAACTGCAAGTGCAATCATAGAATAATCATCAATGATCAGGCAAATATATTTAAACTATCAAGGAAATAGTAACAGTCAACAAGAGCAAAAACAGTAGATATCATTGATAGAAGATATGTTGCTACCACAATCCACAACTAGAAAGCAAAAATATTCAAAATATGAGCAAAAAGAAAGAAACATCCCTAATCCGGGTCATTGATGGTACTAGACAGGTTCAGGAGATAAAGGCTAGAATTCCTAAGGCTTGGGGGAGCTAGAGGGTTGGTTTTGGGCTTAGAGAAGATTCAGCATATTGTGAAGAATTCCATCATTCTTCTCCTTTTCCTTGGTAAGCTCAGTTCTGAGAGCATCCCTCTCAGTTTCAACCTCTGCTAAGCGAGCCTTCAGCCTAGGTATCTCAGCATCCTTGGCCTCACTTTCCTGAACTAAAGCCCTGACTTTACTGTTGATAGGTGTCTTCTTGGATGAACCAGGTTCATTTGGAATGGCATTGACTAAATAGTCACAATCAATCAGAGTATTAATTCCAAAGTAGTCCTTTCTTTTGGCCATTTCCCATTTCTTCAGAGACACCTTGCATCGATCCAGAACAGTAGTCAGAATAAATCAATAGGGCGTGGCATGGGACTTGGAGCCATTGATAACCCTGTCCATTAGTTTGATGATGAATGCATGCCAGTTGATTTGCCTTCCACTTTCAAGGCACTCCATCAAAACTAAGTCCATATAGTTAGCAATATGTCCTCTTTCCTGCCTGGGCAGTAGGCACTTGTTGACAAACTCAAAGAGGACTTTGTGTTGTGGCTTCATTTCACTCTTGTGCACAAAACTTGGCCTCATTCACTTCTTCAACATCATAGAATCTTCTAGTGATTTCAAGGGCAGGAGGAAGGGAATCCAGACTTGGCCATTTTTGCCTGGTGTAGTCATCATATCCCTCAGCAGGGATGTCAAGAATCTCTCTCAGCTTCTCTGCATCAAATGTCACTTGAACTCCTTTTACTTGGCTGGTGACTCTGCCATTTTTGACCTCAACATTTGCCATGAATTCAATGATCTCATTCCTGGCTAGCCTTCCATCCATCTGAAGGACCATGTCCTCCCAGCCCTGAACAGCTAGGGCATCAACCAAACGAACCATTTCTGGTTCCACTAAGTCTTTCAGCAATCTTCCCTTCAAAAATTTTCTTTTGCCAAACTTGGCCAGCTGTCTTGTTCACCGTTAGACTTACTTTCTTCTTCATCACTCTATTCTTCATTTTCAGAAACTCTAACTTGTTTGTTTTTCACTACAGACCTTGTCCACTTGGCCAATGAAGGTTCAGCAGCCTTAGACACAAATGTAGACTTCTTGGAAGAAGTCTTGGTCTTTTTGGGCTTGGGGGTCTGAACTTCCATTGTTGTATGGTCCTCCTGATGGACCTGTTCCATCTCCTCAATATAAACAGCTTTCGAGGACTCTGCAACCTTACCTTTTCCTTTATCCATCCTCTTTTTCTTACTTTCAGCCAAAGCCTTTTATAGTTCACTCTCACTCTATTTCACCCAACTTCTTGTGGCTCTTCCCTTTGGCAAGGGAATTTCAGTAGTTGTTGGGGAGGAATCCTTTCGTTTCTTGGATGGTTTTGCAACACTAGGGGCTTTTGGTGTTGGAGTTCTCCTTTTCTTTGGATCATAACTGGCACCTACTTTCTTTAGAAGGTCTGCTAGGGTCTCCTCAATAGATGAACCAGGTTCATCTGCCTGTGAACTTAGATTAATCAACCCTTCAGCAGTTTCCCCTGAACCACTTCCCCCCTGACTTCTTGCCACTTTCTTCCACAGATGCATGTTCGACCCCACAAATAGTTGGTACCATCACTTCAGAAGTAGGTGAAGAGCCAGCCAATCCTTTTCCTTTTCCCTTCACATCAACACATACACCATCTATCTCTTTTTCTTTTTTAATTTTCTTTTTACCTCCTCTACTTCCCAATTCAGTCAATTCCACATTCCTGACAGACCTAACCAAAACAAACCTATTTTCCAAACTTTCAGTTAAAGCAGAACTTACCTTAGAAGGGGAGTTTTGAGCCTTCTCAGAGTCAAAAGACCCAGTTCCTTCCCCCTCACTAGTAGATTTGAACGAATTGTCTGAGTTCTCAGAATCTTGGGCTTGGTTTGACTTCAATTTCTCGTTCAATTTCTTTGAAAGAACACCAGTTGCCACCGTTTTTCGAGCAAGTATTTTTACTCGCCTTCTCCTAGGTTGAGTGGTTGTGCTGGGTGGAGGTGGTGTGTGTTACATCTCGTACTTTAATATTAGGATTAGTCATAGTAATCCATATGTGTTTGAAGGGATTAAGACAATTTATGAGATTATAGAGGATTTGTGACTATATTATTATAAGACCCTATAAGTTTACAACCCTGATACCATTAGATATTATGTTAGTGTGGTATTTTATTTTAAGTGGAGTATTTTAGTAAAAATTTTATGAGTATAACTTTGGATAGCTACCATTATTACTATTTTCGAATATGGTAAATTATTCATATAATATGAGAAAATTTATGAGATTTTCTTTATTGTAAAGATAGAAATTATTTTCTCACAAGAAAAGTAGATTATCTTTTTACCATTTTAAAAATTACGCGTACGAGAATTTTTAATCTTTATACGAGATTAGAAAAATTAAAAGTTGATAAAATATATATTTTTTACATGGATATTTTAACGAAATAATAGTATATAATTTTTGAATGGTAGTTATATAATGATAAGAAAGATTAGTGTTACTGGAGAGAGATTAAGAAGAAGTTAAATAGAAAGATTAATGTAAAAGAATAACAAGAAAAAGTAGTAAGTATATGACACACAAGTATACATGAAGCTATAATGGAATTAATAGCGATACATATGATAGTTAATGGTGCAAAGGTAAAGAAGTGTAACGTATAAAAGCATGTAAAATTACAAAAAAAAAAAAGAAAAAAAAAGATGACAATGATAATGTAAAAACATATAGGTATAACAAATGTTTATTGATTTTTGATTAATTTTTCAAATACATTATTGTTATGATAAAAACGTTGTATCAATGTTAACTTGTAAAAGAAGAGATTATGGGTGCATTGTTATAAAATTAACTGTTTAGAGATGTGATAGATGTAACGTGAATTTGAATGTAAGATAATATAACTAAATTGAAATGTATGTAATAATACAAACGTATTAACAATAACTATTGTAAACAAAACTGCAAGTGTTTTAGTTAATAAATCACTCAAGAGATGGGTTATAAAGGTACTTACTTATGACAACATGTTTCATTTTTTTTTTATAATAAAACAACAAGACACTATATATGACATGTAAAGCTAATTTTGTGTAGTGCAAACATTGAGAAGAATACGTTGTTCATGAGTTGGTTATGTAAAATGTTGATGGAGTGAAAGAAATTAAGTATGTGATGTAGTGGTATGAATGTGTATTTTTACATGGCTATTTTTTAATAAAAATAATAGTGTATGTATTTATTTTATGTGGTACCATATGACCATAATAGTATGATGTATAAAGTCTATAATAAAAATAAGTAGAATTTTGAGTAATCTGAGGCAACTCTTAATTATACTGGTAATTGATTAATTACCGGATAACGAGACACTACCTAATTACCTAATAAGTGAATAAAGATTAAAATATCTTCATCCCACCCCACGTGGAAGCCACATAGAAATGTATTAAGTGACTCATGTATTATCGGTGTCATCAGCAAAAAGGCAAGGGGGTTTCATGTCCTTAAGGCTCTAGGGATCAATATATGTTCCCTTTCTTCTTTTTCCTTACTCTGTTTTCAACATGTCCAGCTAGTCCTTCATAGTGGTGGAAAGTATTTTAATTATGAGTTGAGCTAATTTTAAGATTCTGATGAGGTTTTATTTAGGATATAGAATTATATGACGATTGGTTACAAAGATTGAAACTTTGTGAGATAGGGTTGAAGATGTACTCTAGTTTATTGAAGTGACTCAAGGTGTTGGATAGTTAAAAGATTTAGGAATATGGCAACTCCAGTTGAACCTTCAAATGGGATTAGGACCCCGGGGAAGCATTACTATTCGATGTGGCAATCTTTGTTTGAGATTGACACAAAGTACGTTCCCATCAAACCAATTGGTAGAAGAGCATATGGAATTGTTTGTTCTTCTGTTAACAAGGAAACCACTAAGAAGGTTGTAATCAAGAAGATAAACAATGCCTTATTCAGGCAGTCATGGTTCTTCGATGCCGTTTTCCTCATTCCGTCGTTCAATTTTGAGTATTAGAAGTAAACAACAGGTATGTTAAGATCATCCCTTCTTTCCTTTGACATAGTCCAAATTATACCAAAGAAACAAGCAAACGCATGGTTTCCATAAATAACTCTATTCATAGAAATGCTAGAGATACTTATATTCTTGATTCCCCATGTGCCATATTATTATATCAAAGGGTCTCAGAAAAATACATAAGTTGAAAAACGTTTATTTCATGATATTATTCAGAGGCATAATGGTCTTATGACATTCCGAAAGATTTTATTAACGTACTTCTCATGCATTGCATTCATTTATATGTGCATTTACACATGACTCAGACGGCGTTATATACATATATATATATATATATATATATATATATATATATATATATATATATATATATATATATATATATATACATATATACATACATACATACATACATACATATATATATATATATATATATATATATATATGTATATGGGATATGGGAAAAGATTACGGCATTATATACGCACCACCACCTGATCAACTGGTATACGATTATGATGTTGCCCACAGTGGCTGAAATATGACTCAGATGGCGTTATATACGCACACACACACACACACACACACACACACACATATATATATATATATATATATATATATATATATATATATATATATATATATATATATATATATATAAAAAGGTTACGACATTATATACGCACCACCACCTGATCAGCTGGTATACGTTGATGATTTGCCCACAGTGGCCGAGATGATATGATGGGATGCCCTCAGAGACTTGATGATGTTATGTACGTACAGACCTATGCATCATGTGATATTTATACGCATGTGCATGGCATTATAAACATTTCATGATTTACAGAGCTATTCAAACTTACGGTGGCACTTCAGAGATTCAGGTTGATTCTTATATCTCTTTAATTAATGTTGACTTATGGATATATTTCAGTTCTGCCTTACATACTCAGTACATTATTCGTACTGACGTCCTTTTGTTGGGGACACTGCATTCATGCCTGCAGGTATAGATAATCAGTTTGACGAGCCCTCATAGTAGACGAGATTGGCATTCAGCGAAGGATCGGTAAGACTCCACCTCATTCGGAGTGCAGCCGAGTCTATGAGTCATCGTGTCAGAATATTGCTACAAACTTATGGGTAGGCCGATACCATGTACCATTTGATGTCAAATAATCTTAAAAGCTTTGTAGATAAAGGTTCATTTTGTATAGTATGTTAGAGGCCTTGACGGCCCATATGCATTCATGTTTTAAGGAAAATGGTTCAGTGATACAGTGTTTCCCACTTATAGTTATAGGTTACGAATTGTGTCCATGTTGGCCCATGATAGTTACAAAAAAGAGAGTTATAGAGTGGTTCACTCAGGCCAGTACGGCACCGAGTGCCAGCCACGCCTCCCCAGGTTCGGGGCGTGACAGTGTGGAGGAAACAGAAGGGGAAGGTGGTGGAGGAGTACCTAGATTATCTTGAGGGTTCGACATTGTAACTGACTTCTTGAGAGAATTGAGTTAGGCTTTTGGAAGAGAGAGCAATTAAGAGTGAAATAGATTTTTAACGGTTTGGAATAATGGGTGGGAGAAGGCAATGATGGGTATTTAAAGAAGGAGACCTATTTAATGACTAACGGTAGCTTTTAGCAGTCAATTAGAGGTCTAATCAACGTGAAATTGCAGGTTGAATGAATGGTTAAGCTTCCCTAGATTTTAGGCATTATATGTGGTGAGGACTCTAGTAGAGACGGAACTGGTCCAAAAAATAAACGGATAGGATTTTGTTATGTGTTTAAACATAGGTATGACTCTGCTCATAATTTAAATATTTATATTTCTAATTGTGCAGAGTATAGAAAACATACCACGCTTTTTCAGATGACCAATATTGTTGAACCAGGTTCTTCATTTAGAATTCTCTTGATCATGCCTCAAATTACCATAATAGAGAAAATTTTGTTAGAAATTAGTGTGTCATATCAACATATGTCATAGGAGTATACTATTTACACTATGAAACTGAGTAAAAATTAATCAAGGTATTTACACAAGTTCCAGATTTCCTAGCCAAAAAAATCAATTTTTTTTCATTTTTTTTATTTTTTTCATTGTGCATTCTGAGTTGGTCCCATTAGGTGATCTTAATCATCCCTAATTCTAACATGTTCCTTTCAAAGCTTTCTCTACCCAGTGCTTTAGTAAAGATGTCAGCAATTTATTTATCAGTAGCACAGAATTCTATGGTAATCAATCCTTTCTCATAGTTGTCCCTTAAGAAGTGATGTCTAACATCTATGTGCTTAGTCCTCTTATGATGAACTGGGTTCTTTGTCATACTTATAACGCTAGTGTTATCACAAAAATATAGGGATGCAACCAACTTCAATACCAAAATCTATCAGCTGTTGTTTGATCCACAGCAGTTGAGCAGAACAAGAAGCAACAACAACATATTTAGCCTCAGCAGTGGATAAGACCATTGAATTTTGCTTTTTAGTGGCCCATGATACCAGATATGAACCAAGAAAATGAGCTATAACTAATATGTTTTTCCTATCCACAAGGAAACATGCATAGTCAGCATCAGCATATCCCACTAAATTAAAGTTACTACCTTTAGGGTACCAAAGGCAAAGATCAGTAGTGCCTTTCAAATATCTCAGTATCCTCTTGATAGCAGTCAAGTAAGATTCCTTAGGATTTGCTTGAAAACGAGCACAAAGTCCTACACTAAAACTATGTCATGTCTTCGAGCAGTTAGATACAAAAGTGAACCAATCATACCTATATACAACTTCTGATCAACAGATGAACCAGGTTCATCTACGTCTAATTTAGTAGTTGTTGCAATAGGTGTGTCTATTTCCTTTGATTCATCCATTTTAAACTTCTTAATCAACTCTTTTGCATATTTTCGCTGATAGATCATGGTTTCATTTGGGTTTTGTTTGATCTGTAAGTCTAAGAAAAAGTTAAGTTCACCCATCATACTCATTTTAAACTCACTCCCCATTAATTTTGCAAAGTCCTTACTCAATTTGTCAGTGGTTGCCCCAAAAATTATGTCATCAACATATATTTGTACTACAAGAAGATCCTTACCTTTTTCCCTCAGGAATAGAGTACTGTCAATTTTACCTCTCTTGTAGCCATGTTCAAGTAGGAAGTTGGATAGTCATTCATACCATGCTCTAGGAGCCTTCTTGAGTCCATAGAGAGCCTTGTCTAATTTGAACACATGTTCCGAACACTCCTGCTTTCAAACCCTGGAGGTTGTTTGACAAACACTTCTTCTTTTAGGTAGCCATTTAGGAAGGCACTTTTGACATTTATTTGATGAAGAGTAAATTTTATGTGTGCTGCAAAGGCTATGAGGAGTCTTATTGCCTCTAGTCTTGCAACTGGAGCAAAGGTCCCATCATAATCTATGCCATCCACTTGGCTATAACCTTGGACCACCAACCTTGCCTTGTTCCTTGTAACTGTTCCATCTTCATCAAGCTTGTTTCTGAAGACCCATTTAGTGCCAATTACTGATTTATCCTTGGGTTTTGGAACTAGATGCCAAACTTGACTTCTCTCAAACCGATTGAGTTTATCTTGCATTGCATTTACCCAATCTGCATCCTGCAAAGCCTCAGCAATATTTTTAGGTTCAATAAGAGATAAGAAAGCATCAAAAGCACACAGATTCTTTAATTGTGATCTAGTTTTAACTCCAGATGTTGGATCAGTAATTATGTTCTCAATGGGATGAGAACTTTGATACTTGTAAGGTTTCACAACCAACTGGTTTCTGTTTGATGTTTCTCCCATGTTCTGTTGCTGAGGAACAGGCTCATGGAAAGGTTCCATTAGGGGATTGGTTTCAGTTCTTCTTTGTTCAGTTCCCCCTGTCAGGTTGCCCTGGATGGAATTGTTTCATCACCTATTCCTTCATTTGGTGCATCTTCAGCTTGAGCTGTGACTTCACTCAATTCTTTTACCAGCCCAATAACTTTATCTTCATGTTCCTGTCTCTCAGAAAGAATGTTAGTTTTATCAAAAACTATATGTACACTTTCTTCTACACACAAAGTTCTTTGTTGTACACTTTATAAGCTTTGTTATGTGAAGAATATCTCAAGAATACTCCCTCATCACTTCTGGGATCAAACTTACCTAGGGAGTCCTTTCCATTATTGTGTACAAAGCACTTGCATCCAAATGCCCTAAGATGGGATATATTTGGTTTTCTCCTTTTAAGTAACTCATAGGGAGTCTTCTCTACAAGAGGTCTAGTCATGCACCTATTAATGATATAACATGCAGTGTTTACAGCTCGTCTTCTCTACAAGAGGTCTAGTCATACATCTATTAATGATGTAACATGCAGTATTTACAGCCTCTGCCCAGAAGATATGAGGCAGTTTACTAGAAAGAATCATAGTCCTAGCCATATCTTCAAAAGTCCTATTCTTTTTTTTCAACTACTCCATTTTGTTGAGGAGTCCTAGGGGCAGAGAAATTATGATCTATACCATGCTCATCACAAAATTCATCAAACTTAGCATTTTCAAATTCAGTTTCATGATCAGAACTAATTGATGCAAGTTGATTACCTAGTTATTTCTGAGTTTTTCTAACAAAGGCAATAAACCTGTCAAATGCTTCATCCTTAGATGTTAAAAACAGTACCCAAGTAAACCTAGAGTAATCATCAACAAGTACAATCACATATTTCTTACCACATCTGCTCAATGTTCTCATTGGACCAGAGAGATCCATATGAACCAGTTCCATCGTCCTGGTTGTGCTTACCATTTTCTTGCTTTTAAAAGATGATCTTACCTGCTTCCCTTGCCCAGACCTCACAAAATTTGTCTTCCTTGCACTTGATGTTAGGTAACCCTATCATCAGGTCCTTGGAGACTAATTTGTTGAGTTGATTCAGACTTGCATGACCAAGTCTTTTGTGCTATATGAGGGGATCATTGTCCAACACACTCAAGAAAGTGAGTTCATTTTCTGAAAGAGTAGACATATCGACAATGTATATATTGTTTACTCTTTTTCCCTACAAAACAATCTTGTCAGTGATAAGATTTATCACAAAACATTTGGTAGAGGTAAATGCTACCAAGTTACATCTGTCACATAGTTGTGATAGACTGATTAGGCTATATTTCAAGCCATTTATCAAGTAAACATTCTCAATGGAATGTGAGTCTGTCTTACCTACCTTTCCAACCCCAATGATCTCACCTTTCTTCCTATTTCCAAAGGAGACATTACCTCCTTTTAGATCCTCAAGTGAAAGGAACTGGTTCTTACTTCCAGTCATATGCTTTGAGCAGCCACTATCCATGTACCATATTTGACTACTTCCGTTCATTTGTACCTACAAAACGAAATCATAGGTTAGTCTTAGGAACCCAAACTAGTTTGTGTTCCTTTCTATAGGCAAATAGGTGAATTAAATTCCTTTTTGTCCCATCTAGGCAACCTATTTTTCTCTTGAATAAAGGTTTTATTCTTTTGACTGACCTTTTCTTTTGTATTACATTCACTTTTGCAATGACCAGTCTTGCTACAGTGTGTGCAGATTTTGTTTTCAGGAAGTGTGATGTATTTTTTTTTGGGATCCCACTTAGGTGCTGGGGTCCCATAGCCAAGTTCTCTCTTGTTGCTACTGTGGTGCTCTTGTAGCCAAGATAGTGCATCAGAGGACTTATTCCATTTGCAAGTTCTATCTAGTTCATGCTTCACCTTGCCTAGATTTTCTTTTAGGACTCTTATCTTCTCATCTTTCTTGTACAACTCATCCTTCATTTTTCTTATATTTTCTTCTAAGGTTAGATGTGTGTGATCAGCTTTCTTCTTACTTGTTCCTAATTTCAGTTTTAAATTTTCAAACCTAAGTTCTAAGACACTGGTGTCAAGTTCAAGAACCTGGTTTTTCAACTCAGTAGTTTTACTATCACTTTCACTTGCCCTAAATTCTATATGTTTGCACTTGGATTTTAGGATCACACATTCCCTAGACAGTTGTTCCTTCTCATTGTTTATGACCTCAGACTCATCAATGAAGTCTAGCAGTAATTCAGATAGCCTTTCTTTAGACAAAAAATTAATCTTATCTTTGAGATGAATAACACTTACCTCTTGTTCATCGTCTGATTCTCCAATGGCCATATTTGTTCATCTTCAGTTTCATCTTCATCTTCTGAATCCTCGTTTGAGGTTTCTCCCCAAACAGCAACCATAGCCTTAGTTGATCTTTTGTTCCTTTTGGATTGAACCTGTTCCTTCTTCCTGTTTCTTCATTCAGCCATTTCCTTTTTCCATTCATTTTCCCACTGGCGACAATTTTTGATAATGTGATCAGTCTTACCACATTTGTAGTAGCCCTCGTTGGTCTGTTTTTCAGGATCCCTTGGTTTGTTGAAGGTTGGACCTCTTGAAGAACCCTTTCCTCTCATTAGGTATTTCTTGAAATCCCTTGTGATCATAGACATTTCATCATCCTCTAAGTCTGCACCTTCAACTATTCTGAGAGTCAGGCTTCTTTCCTTCTTAGGTGCATCCATCTTCATGGTTTGCCTTCTCAGTTCATAGATAGTGAGATTTCCAATCAGCTCATTCAACTTGAGGGTAGCAATGTTCTTTCATTTCTGAATAGCTGTGATTTTGCTTTCCCAAGTTACTGGCAAGACCCTTGTCAAGATTTTCTCAACCTTGTCTTCTTCAAGGATAATTTTTCCAAGAGACTTAAGTTCATTTGTTAGTGTTGTGAACCTTGTGTACATCTCTTGGATGGTTTCTCCTTCCTTCATGGTGAAATTCTCATATTGAGAATATAGTAGTATTCCTCTTGATCTCTTTACTTGAGGAGTTCCTTCATGGGCCACTTGTAGGGTGTCTCATATCTCCTTAGCAGTGGTACAACTTTGAATCCTGTTGTACTCTTCTAGACCTAGTCCACACACAAGCCATTTCTTGGCCTTGACATTCTTTTACCATTTATTCAAATCTTCAACACTACAGTCAGCTCTTGTCTTTGGTACATCCACTCCTTAAGTATTCTTCTTTGTAGTAGCAAAGGGACCATCAATAACTATGTCCCAGAGTTCATAGTCTTCTCCTATGATGTGGTCTCTCATCATGTTCTTCCATCAGGAATAGTACTGGACATTAAAGAGTGGAGGCCTAGCAGTGGATTACCCTTCCTAGTTTCTAGGTAGTGCACTCATCTTGATCTGTTCCTAAGATGTTAGCTTATTCAAGGATAACCCGCTTTGATACCAATTGATGTTTTAGACTTCAATACCACACAAAAGTATGGGTGATTGTGTGGTACCTAATTTTCACTTAACTTGATTATAGAAGGACCTGGTTCTTCTATATGTTCCAACGACTACTGCTGTGGAATAATAAGTACAGAAAATAAAGAACACGGAGATTTTATGTGGAAAATACCTGACTCATAAGGTGAAAAAACCACGACCTACCTTCCAGTAGGATTTTCCCAAACTCTCCGCTAAAATCACTGATCCAAAAACTGCATTTACAAAAACTCTTTTGTAAACCTAGGATTAACTATAATCATATTGTGGCACACAGCCTCAACTGCTGCGATAACTTCAAGTTAACTCTAACTTGAAAACTCTAAGTACCTAATACAATTGCTTCTAACTAAGCTGAAAGGTACAATGTAAAAGCACCTACTACAATTGAACTAGAATAAAATATAGACACTTGAAACTGGTTCTTCTATCTGGTTCAAATAGCTTCAGAATTGCACGCTTGAATCACACATGAATTGCTTGCAAAATTGCCTTGCTATTTTGCTCTCAATTCACGTTTAACTTCTGCTTATGTGCATTACCTGTAAAAGAGAACGACACTGATATTTAATGGGTTAGCAATTAGAGATTTACTAGGATACAGATGCTACTCTTCCATGGTGGAAGAGTTCTAGTTGATCTCATACTCTAACTCTATCCTCTTCCTAAACTGTGTTCTCTTTGTGTAAGGAGTTTTTCTCCTTATCCAATATGCAACCTTTTCGATCATGATCAGGAGATATTACTTCTGATAAGTTAGATTGATCTCCTTCACGTGCATCTCACATGTTTGGGTTGATCACGACTGTGCTTCACAAGATGGACCTGGTCCATGTCTGAGTTCTTTTGTCAGTCTTCAAAGCTTCACATTTACTTGGGCCAACAAATACAAAAAATAATTTTTGCGCAATGCTTAAACAAAAAAGCACTTCCATATATAATAAGTGTGCCAAGCAACACATGTACAAGAAATAGAAAAGAAAACAACAAAGGAAAAAAATAAAAGGCTAAACCATTGCATCCCTAGAATCCGAGGAAGAGAAGCATCTGCGCCCCTAGGAGAAGAATGTGGACCTGTTGCCGGATCGAGGTCTTGACCTTCCTCATCATCCCTCTCAGGTTCTTCTTCAGTTCTCGAGAACTCAGAACTAGAACCAGAAGAGTCAGTTGCAACATGTTGGACCGGGAGACCACCCCTTCGGGTAGTTGACTCCAGCTCACGGGCCTTGGCGATCTCGGCATCAAAGTCAATGACGCCCGCTTTGGCCTCTTTCAAGTTTTTTCTCCTCATGCTGTACATGATATATGCTTTTTCAACAATGAGGGAAGTCGATCGGTGCTGATGCTCTTCCTTAAGCTGGTCAACCTCGGTCGAAAGGTTATTCTGCTCGGATTTGGCGGCCTGAGACGTCAAGATCACGGATAGTGGAGTTATAAACTTTATTGTGCTTCATGACCTTCTTATATTTCACTTCCATCCGGGCATGCTTCTTCTCTGCAGCATCAACCTCTTCAGTTTTGGAGTTCAAGACTGCCTCGAAATTATTTATTCTTTCAATAGAGCAGCTTCGCGATCGGCAGCAGCAAGAACAACATTTTAGACCTCGGACCATTTTGCCTTGGCCTCTTGAAATTGTACCCTTTAACAGGGCGGCTTCTTGGCCGAGAGTCACTACCTCTTTCTTGCTCTGCTGCAACCTAGCCTCCAACTCAATGGCCTCGTCAGCCTGTGCTTCTGGTACCGGGAGGTGAGCAGTAATTTTCTCCTTCTCGGCCAACAATTGATCCCGTTAGGACTTGAGTTCTTCTTTGTCACGGACCAACTTCTAAAGACCCTCAGAAGCAAGAAAGTTAGCCTACAAAACAAAAATTCAAATAAGAAATTCTGCTATGATTACCTCGAGAACCAGCGAAAGTATTACTGAATCGTGGAATGACGCGTGTTCGGGGCATTAAATATGGAGAGACGTGTGTTTAATCAAGCGTCAGAAACTTTTCAGAGGGGGTCAGAGAATTTCTGCCAAGAAAGGTATCTTCACCAACTTTCCGGTGATACAAAGAAGTGCCACCAGAAAGCAAGGGGATTATCTGTATAGGGAAAAATATATATATATTTTATACTCGCATAATAGAGCGACACGTGAAACCGGAGATAGATAGAAAGCAAGACTGGTGAAAATCAAGTCCGAGGGCATCAATCTCAATAACCCCCGAAAAAGTGTTGCTCATAAATGCCTGCCACCCATTAGCATTCAATGAAGAATATTCTACAGTATTAAATACATAGTCCTTTATAGAGAATTTGGCATTCATGATCTGCCGTTACATACTCTTCAATGGCCCTCATAATTATCGTTTAAGAGGGGATTGATCCTACGATCTTGTTTCCTAGGTGCAACAATAAGTAGTGAGTTCAACAGCCATTGTAGGGGATATGAATTTTCTGACAAACTTATGCTAAATACTATTCAAAAGCTCAATAATAGTTTATTTCTTGCTTATTGATATTGTTATCACTGCCTTCGGAAGCTCGGCTCCCGGAACCAAGCTATCTGCTATCTTATTTCGATTTCAACATTAAGTCTTACATTCTTATTTAATTTATTTATTATTTTGGGATGAAATCGATTCAGTTGTCTATGAACTACGTATAACCTGTAAAGTTTTACAGATAAATAAGAATGGGAATCAATTTTGCTGAAACATAATTTGGTTCTAAGATATTGACATAATAATAAACCAAAATAGCATGAGTTATCTTTTCATTTTATTTGAACAAATTTTTAGCTATAGGCGTAAAGTAAAAGTCCAGCAAGCAGAACAGGTAAAAAGTTGTAGAAATTACACTAGGTAGCCGCATGTTGTTATATAGAAATTATTCATTGTATTCTGAATTTCAGTTTTTCGTCTTGATTTTTTTAGGACAAGAATATCTAAAGTTATCCTGAAGTTAAAATTTTTAATTTAAAATTTCAGAATAAAATAAGTATTAATTAATCTCTAAATAACATCCGTAATAATAATTATTAATGCATTTGCCCATAATATGTTCGTGAACCTCTGATGTGGCAAGCCCAAACCATATCACATGGAAATGTGGAACCCACTTTTCTATTAATCATCGCCCCACCCACATGTTGCGTCTTCTTTAGCCTTTTGAAGAAGGCTTTATTCGGAAGCCGGAACTGCATAAATTTATATTAAACTCATCTTAGTTAATTGATAAATTAAATTAAAAATATCAATTTGTTAATTGAGTTAAAATGATCCGTTTCAAATACATGTCTTAGTTTATCTTTTACTGTTTAACATATATGTCACATTTGCTTTTTTTTATTTATTACTTAACATTCTCATAAAATCAATCTTACCCTTAAAACACACAGAAATAAATTTAATATGTTATTTATACTTTTAGTTTAAAATACATTATTTAAAATCTTTTTTTAAATTTCATGTTCAATAAAATTATAAAAGCATATAAATTGAGACAGAAGCGAGTAAATTTCTTATAGAAATTAATTTAATGGACTATTATTATGCTCACGAATTCAAACCGTCAAACTATTACTGTCCTCCTTATACTCATCGAAAACATTAAAACTTTTCTCACGATCTCTCTGTCTTTTGGCCAATTATAACCAATGGATCAGAGAATTTTACTTGCAGTGACTCTCATGTGCATTGCGGTGGCCGGTGTCACAGCTCAGTCCCCTGCAGCTGCACCAACAACAACATCAAAGCCTTCTACTTCTCCCGCTACCTCACCAGCTACTGCTCCACCGACTCCTACCGTCACTTCCCCAGTGAGCTCACCACCAACCACGGTTCTAGTGAGCTCACCACCACCTAGTTCTCCTCCAGTTGCTGTTCCAGTGAGCTCACCAACAGCCGTGGTTCAGTGAGCTCCCCTGCATCAGAGAGGTAGCAACTCCACCAGCTACTACCTCGGAGACTCCTGCTCCTAGCAAGAGCAAGAGTAAGAAGATGGTTAAGAAGCACAATGTATCTTCACCGGCACCTGCTCCTGAGTTGATGGGACCACCTGCACCTCCTAGCGAAGCTCCTGGACCTAGCCTTGATTCTGATTCTCCTAGCCCATCTCTAAATGATGAGGTAACAATCTTAGACCATCATCCTTTTAATTTTATCTACTCACGGATATTTTTAAAAGGCACAGTATATATAGCTAGTGCCATCCGGATCTAGTAATGTTTTGATGTGTCCTTTTATCTTTTATTTTGGTCTGCCCAACTTATGTGACACTTTTCATATCTTTTAATTTTGACATAAAATAAAATTTACATATAGAAACTAACTAAAAAGTACTAGTATAGGTTATAATAACAAATAATTTAAAATATTTTAAAGGCATATAAAAAAATTACGATCAAAATATAATTTGTTTGGCTCTTAAAATTCAAACACCGTCACACAAATCGAGACAAAAAGTGTAGCACATTATAATTGCCTAAACTGTATCCTAGGTTTAATTTTTTTCTGTGATTAAGGTTAGTTCGTAGGTGACAATGTAAAGATTGTTCAAATCTTATTGTCTTGGGACTATTAGTGACAAATAGGTAAGTTGGGTTAAATTTAGATGGATTAAAAGTATTGGTCATGATAAGTTTGGTTGAATCAAAATGAGTTAGAATTTAAATGAATCAAATAATAGGTGAGTCGTGTTAAAGTTGTTGCTTAAATATACAAAATAACATTGTGAATGTAATGCAGAGTGGAGCAGAAAAATTGAAGGTAGTAGGAAGCCTGCTACTAGCTGGGTTGAGCTGGTTCTTCTTCTTCCAGAGAGAGACTGCTGCTTACCTTCTTTACATATTAGATTTTGTCCAAATTTGATTCTTCTGAAATTGACATGTAATTTATTAAATTCTGAGAATGAGTATATAATTTATTAACTACTCCCTTCGGTCCACAATAAGTGTTCAATTTGCTTTGGGTACACCCATTAAAGAAATACTAAATTCTACACGAAAATAGTTAGTATGACTAAACTACCCTTCATTAAATGTTGCACCATAGTTATAGTAGTACTTACTTCTCTTCTCAAATGTGAAGAGTAGATGACTTTTTAAGGATACATACATAAGAGTAATTTTGGAAAAACAAATTGAATTTTTTCTTGATTATATAAATGGACACTTATTTTAGACAAAAATAAAAAAAGCAAATTGATCACTTATTATAGACTTGAGGGAATAGTTACCCGTAAATGCAAGAGTTTAATTGAACCACACTCTTAAAGTTGGGAAGATGATTGCTAAGCTTACCAAGGAACATTTTTAACATTTCAATTTTCACCCCTCTTTAACTTTTAGCTACATGATTAAAATCTCAAAAGTTATACACGGTCTAACATGTCCTCTTCAAACTTGGGGCGTATATTGGTTGGATTAGTTTGGATTTTCTAATTACTAAATTAAATCAATTGTATTGAGTTATTAAATCTAATGATCAAATCAATAAAATTTGTGTTTTTTGGCTTTTTGGATTTTTGATTATTTCTTTATAAAGTCTTCATAGCACCAGTGGCGGATCCAGAATTTTAATCAAGGGGTGTCAAAATATAAATAATTAGATACATCAAAAAGTCAAGGGGAGTCAACATATAGTAAATATACATAAATAAAAAAATTATCTAACAAAATAGCGTAATTTTTCGGTGAAGGAGTGTCGCTTGACACCCCTTGCTTCAATGTAGCTCTGCCACTGCATAGCACAAAACATAGAATTTGTGCTCCAAATATTTCTTTAATCCTAGTAAGACATAACTATATAAGGTATTTTTCAATAAAATAACATAAGTATGAGATAATTCATGGCATTGTACTAAAATATTCAACAACAAAGATAATAAAATCGCATAAAATAAATATTATTAATAAGTCATAATGAAAACAAACATAGTTTAAAATTACTAATAAGTTGCTAAAATAAGTACGACTAATAAATACTATTGTTTACATGACTAAACACTAAACGAAAAATAAGTTATGCATTTTATCTAAACCATGGAAAAATTTAAAAATAAATATCCAACATTATTTTCATTCATAGTACAATTAAATTGTATGTCTTTTATTAGCATTAGTATTGATTTGATTTTGGTTTATAATTTATTTGAGTTACTAACATTTATGGACTATAAAACTTATTAGAGCATCCAAAAATTATAAGTCCAAGCTTGAAATAATACGTTAAAAAATAAAACTATGAAAAATCGTCAGAAATATTTACAAACTACACTACAATAAATATCTTTATGTATTAAATATATTTTAATCTTCTATACATATAATGTCGGGATGGTATGGTTTCGGTTTGACTTTTTTTTAGTTAAAACCAAACCAAACCAAATATCCTCGATTTTTTTCCAACACCAAACCAAATCATAGTCAGATTTTTTTCTCGATTTGACTCTGTCACCGCCCAAAAATTACTAGTCGTGATGGCACCTTCTCGACCCGCTAGGTAAGACAACTAACAGTCATACAATCCAAATGGAATTTATAGGAAACAGTGAAGAATTATCTGAACATTTATATATTAACCCAAGAATTGGTAGTACAAATCATGAGCTTCTAAGACTAGAAATTTACAAAGTCGGTAATTAATTACACGATCTGTTTGAAAAATACATAAACAGATTAGCAAAATTTAAAACTACCAAGGACAAGTGGCAGCTATATCCGGAATGCACGAACGTCTTTCGAGTCAGCTCCCGACATTACCAGCAGCTCCGCTCCAAAAATCTATATGCAAGGTGCATAAGAATAGTATGAGTACAACCGATCCCATGTACACAGTAAGTATTTTGTCTAACCTCGTCGAAGTAGTGACGAGAATTTTTTTGTTTAAAGATACTGCTATAACCTGTACATTAGACTAACAGTATAGACTGTTCAAGAATATAACAGATAAGAGTACCATAAACAACTATGGAAGACAATAGACGATTACTAGGAGAAATCACAGTAGAAAATTCATAATCTTTCCTGGTGTGAGAAGTATATCCAATATATCAAGTCAAATGGTACGGTAATATCCTTCGTCCTTTAATCTCTCCCTCACCATGTATAAATGATTATGTGACAAGTCAATTAGCACGGCAACACCCTTCGTGCATTCCTCTCATCCTTACCAATGTGCATAGAGTAATACCAACCAGGTAGAATAATTTCTAATAAATAATGTCCACCAAGTAGAGAGTACCCAGAAAGTAGCAATTAAGAAGTCAGAAGCATATAGAAAATAGAAATAGACAAGATAGAGGGCACATAAGTAATGATAACAAGTATGGTAGAAGAACATAAATGTCACGATCCGGATTTTTCGCCCTCGGGAGTCGTGATGGAGCCTACTAATGTGAGCTAGGCAAGCCGACTGTTTGAACAATTTACCTTTTTCCCATTTTAAATCCTTTAACAATTACAAGCAATAATTTAAAGTCAGTGAAATTTATGACAAGCGGAAGAAAGACAATAAAACTACTAAGTATATCCAATACAATTGTTTAAACAAGACTACCCAGAACTAGAGTCACAGCTTCACAGACGGTCTAAGAATACTACAAACAAGGTCTAAATGAAATACATAAGTCTGTCTCTGAATAAGTAAAAACAGCAAGAGAAAAGATAGGAGGAGACGCCAAGGCTCGCGAACGTCTACAGGACTACCTCGGGTTGCCTGCGTGGACTAAAGACAGCACCCTCACTGCGGTCCAAACGCTCTGGTACCAGTATCTGCATACAGTGCAGAGTGTAATATCAGCACAACCGATCCCATGTGCTCGTAAGTGCCTAGGCTAACCTCGGCGAAGTAGTGACGAGGCTAGGACCAGACTACCAAATAAACGTGTGCAGCTAAATCATATACAGCGGAAATAGAAGCAGACAATTACAACTAATGTTGGGCGAGGGAAACATGTTGCGGGGAGTAACAGGAAACAATAGAATGACAGTAGAGAAATATAAGGAATGCCATAAATCAATTACCAGCAAAGATAAGGAAATAGTAGAACATGTACACATGTAATACCATTACAGGCGTGCAACCCGATCCCATTTTATATGATACCGTTGCAGGCGTGCAACCCGCTCCCATTTCATATACTACCATTGCAGGCGTGCAACCCGCTCCCATTTTATATACTACCGTTGCAGGCGTGCAACCCGCTCCCATTTTATATATTACCGATGCAGGCGTGCAACCCGCTCCCATTTCATATATAATCGTTGCAGGCGTGCAACCCGCTCCCATTTCATATATCACCATTGCAGGCGTGAAACCCGCTCCCATTTTATTTATCAACACCAATCACAAAAGAATCCCGGGAAGGGAACAATAATATAACAACAACATCCCAGCAAGGGAACAATAATATCAAAATAAATATCCCGGCAAGAGAACAATAATATGACAATAACATTCCGACAAGGGAACAATAATGATAATAACATCCCGGCAAGGGAACAATAATGATAATCCTCATATAAAGTGCAATAAACCACAACATGTCATAACAATTACAATACAAGACTCACGGGCATACTTGACACCGACGTATAGATACTCGTCACCATGCCTATACGTCGTACTCCACAGTTACCACGTAGCAAATAAGACACGACTCCTAATCCCTCAAGCTAAGGTTAGACCAAATACTTACCTCGAACTTCTACGGCCAACTCAAGCCTTAAACACCGCTTTTCCTTTTGAATTTGGCTTTTAATCATTTGTATCTAGACATAATCGACTTAATAACATCAATAAACGCTAAACAATCCAATCCCAATCCTTAATTATAGATTTCCTATTATTCTTCCCAAAAAGTAAACAATCGACCTCGGGCCCGCTTGGTCAAAATATGAGGTTCAGACCAAAACCCGATCACCTATTCACCCACGAGCCCAAATATGTAATTAGTTTCGAAATCTGACCCAAAACAAGGTCTAAATTCCAATTATACAAAAAGCCCTAACTCTACCCAAATTCCTAATTTTCTACCCTTAAGAACATGATTTAGGCCTAGAAATCTAATGGGTGTTAATGAAAACTGAAAAAAATGAGTCTTAGATTACATACCTATGGATTTGTGGTGAAGTTCTCTTTAAAAAATCGCCCAATTTGGAGTTTGGAAGAAGAAGTTATAAAATTTGGGTTAAATCCCGTATGTTCTGTTACGGTTTAAAAATCACTGAGCAGGCCTTCATCGCGTTCGCGATAGGCCTGTCGCATTCGCAATGGATCAGGCCCAGCTGATCATCGCATTCACGTTCGACGGCTTGCGTTCGCGGAGCTTCAGCTCCTAGAGCCTTCGCGTTTTCGGTCAAATGGCCGCATTTGCGTAGAACAAATGTGAACCCCCCCTCCCAGGCCTTTAACCTTATGCGTTCGCGAGTTCCTGGACGCGTTCGCGAAGGGTAATCCACCCACAGCCTCGCGTTTGCATCCCAAGCTCCGCGTTTGTGAAGAACAAACTGGCACCTAAGGAAATTGCCTTATGCGTTCGCGGGTGGAACCACGTGAACGCGAAGAATAAACCAACCCTCTGTGCACCTGAGACAGCAAAAACCTACAATTTTTCCTAAGTTCAAAACCTTCTGAAACTCACCCAAACCCTCGGGGCTCCAAACCAAACATGCATACTAACTCAAAAATATCATATGAACTTATCTGTGCGATCAAATCGCCAATGTCACACCTCCTTTTTTCCTACACCCCGTAAAGGGTATAAGGGAGTTTTTTTCAACTTAAAGTGACAATTGAAACGGAATTCATTTATTATTAAAAATTCAGAGTCGCCACTTGGGATAATTTATGGTGTTCCAAGTCACCGGTTCAAATCCCGAATCGACGAAAAGATTGACTCTGTTTTACGGTCCGCGAACACAGAAATCCGGGTAAGGAATTCTGTCAACCCGGGAGAAGGTGTTAGGCATTCTCGGGTTCCGTGGTTCTAACATGGTTTCTCAAATGTTATAATTGGCCTATTATCTGATTTTAATACATGTTTTAGCCTATGGTTCAATTTTAACTTATTAACCGCTCTTATTCATTTTTAGGAAGATTGCAACATCATTTAAAATATGTCTTGAACCACGTCACATAAATGCATCCGCGGTCCACGACACATTTTATTTAACTTTGTTGGGATTTGGATTTGGGTCACATGAAATGCACACCCGAGTTTAGGAAGGTAATTTCAAATTAGGCGCCTAAAGCAACTACGCATTTTTTCAACTTTGCGAGGTCCATAGAAAATTCGCTAAATGGCATGCCTCGAATTCTAAGGATTTAAAATTAATTAAATGAGGGCCATGAGTTTTAATGTTTTGTTGTGGATGGAGTGGTATAAATTGATAAGTACAAAAGGCCTAAAGAAATGGGTTAGCTACATGTATATCACTGGAGCCTTTTGTTATAGCATACTACAATTCAGAAAGGAGGAGTTGACATTTATGTGAAAATAACAAAAGACAGGTGCCAGCTTTGGGTTCATCTCCATATCATCTTCAAAAGACCGACTTTCGTTTTCAAATTCTAGAAAGAAACTAACAAAATTTTATAACAAAATAATGAATCTTAAATAACCATATGAGCACAAAAAAAAACCATGCTGAGAACTATTCGGATGAACCAGAAGGAACAAAACAAACATGGACATACAAAAATGCATTTTAAACTTGATTATAACAAAGAACACTTAAAGTAATTAATTTATTTAACATTATTCTAAAGAGAAAGTTGTAGTATCATCACTATAACTTCTACAGTACCATTTTGAAGCAGAGGAAGTTGAATCTTCACATGGTTAATTTAAGAAAATATGCAGCTAATAACATAAACTGAAGATAAGATCCTTCCACTAACGCAATCTATTTTTTTTACATCTTAATGTTGACAAATTGTTCAACTTCACATACTTCTTTAAATTTCAAAATATGAACATGGTGCTACATGAGCTTGAAATCTAAATGTAAACAAAACAATACCTGCTGGTTACAAGTCATGAGCCAAGAAAAATAAAAAAAAAGAAAAAAAAAAGAAAGAAAAAAAAACGAGACAGAGTCATGAACATACTAAAATAACGTTAACATTTGCAAATCTCAATTCACTCAATCAAAGAAACATCATTCATGCGAACAGATTAAATACGAAAGAAACTTTATCAAAAGAACCAAATCAATTTGCTTTTGCTTCAATAAAGATGCTCCGACATTTTTTTAACTCAAGAGCTTGAATTACATACCTACAAGAGAGTGAATTCAAATGAATAAAATCTGAAAGTTGTAGAGTCAATACAACAACAACAACAAAATCTCTATCAACTCTTCTTCAAACCCAAGATTCAAGACCCGAAATATTGAAAGAAAAATTTAATGAAAATTTTCAACCTAAATTTCTCTCCTCCCCCTCTTTTTTTTTCTTCTTTTTCTTCTCAAATTGTCTCTTCTATTTATAGCAAAATTTTCGAGATTTTTCAGGTTTTAAAAAAAATATTTTATTATTTTTTAATTAAAAGAAATCCCACTTACAAATTGCTTTTATTTTTTTTATAAAAAATAAATCCCACCTTTCTTTACTTTTATTTTTTTAAATTCCAACTTTAATTACTTTTATCTTATTTAAAATCCCACTTTTTTTACTTTTTAAAAGAGAATTCCACTTATTTAACTTTTCTTAAAAAAACCAATCCAATTTCTTTTGCTTTTCTTTTATAAATGCTACTTTCTTTTACTTTAAATTTTTTTAATTTTTAGATACTTTTATATTTGTTTTTTAATTCTAACTTTCTTTTACTTTTTATTTTTTTTAAAATTTTCACAAAACTTTACTTTTATTTTTTTTATTTTCTACTTTTTTTTACTTTTTAAAAGAGAATTCCACCTACTTTTACTTTTATTTTTTTATTCAATACTTCCTTTTTTCTTATTGTTTAAATCACTCCTGAAAATTTAAAAAATTAATATTTTTTTGGAATTTTTTTATTATTTTAAAATAAAAATAAAAATAAAATAATATTAATAGTAATAATTCACCTTTTAAATTTTATATTTTTATCCTATAATAAAAAGTGTAACAAAGATAAAAATTGTAGGTTAAAACCCCTAAAATATTTACATAGAAGAAGTGATAAAATATTAAATATTACCAAAAATTAGGTGCTCACAGTTGCCCCTCTTTGTTTGGAAACATGAAGAGTTTTCAAGCAAAGATAAGGTGAGCCATGTGACTAATTTTTGAACTATTTTTATTCAAAAGGGAAGAAATAAGGATAAGAGAAAAGAGAAAGGGTGCAACCGAGTCTTGGTTTTGGACATCCTACATATCTCGGGTTATAGGGGAATCAGGTTGCGTGTAGTTCAAGAAGTTTTGGTAGTTGGTACTACCGAAGAGCTGTGATTTTGCTGCTATTGCTGCTGTTTCTGCTTACTGAACTCCTTATTGCACCATGACAAAATAAAAGAAGCCAGACTAAACTGTGATATACGAATTACAAGAATCCTGTCTATATCTTGAACTTGCAGTTTTTGCTGCCCTGCTGACTTGTACTCTCTGAGTGAGATTCCTTTGTTGCTGACTTGAATTGCATTTTGAGATGCTTTCCCTTTGTTATTCAAGTGGGCTCCTAATTGTTGTCTTCCTTTGATCCTTTATGATTCCCTTCGTTCTCCAGGTGGGCTCCTGATTACCAACACTTGCGCTGCTTTTCCTCGAAACTTGAACTGCTTCCCTTTGTTTTCAGGTGATTTCCTGATTGCTGAACTCCTTTGAACCTTGTTGCTTCCCTTCGTTCTCCAGGTGGGCTCCTGATTGCCAATACTTGCACTGCTTTTCCTCGAAACTTGAACTGCTTCCCTTCGTTCTTCAGATGGGCTCCTGATTACCAACACTTGACTTGCTGCTTCCCTTTGTTCTTCAGGTGGGCTCCTAATTACCAATACTTGAACTGTATTCCCTTGCTCTCCAGGTGGGCGCCTGATTGCCAAAACTTGAATTGTATTCCCTTTCTCTCCAGGTGGGCGCCTGATTGCCAAAACTTGAATTGTATTCCCTTGATCTCCAGGTGGGCGCCTGATTGCCAAAAATTGAATTGTATTCCCTTGCTCTCCAGGTGGGCTCCTGACTGCTAAAACTCGAATGTATTCCCTTGTTCTCCAGGTGGGCTCCTGATTGCTGAAACTTGAAATGTATTATCTTGTTCTCCAGGTAGGTTCCTGATTGCTGAACTCGAAATGTATTCCCTTGCTCTCCAGGTGGGCTCCTGACTGCTAAAACTCGAATGCATTCCCTTGTTCTCCAGGTGGGCTCCTAACTGCTAAAATTTCAACCGTCTTTCCTTGTTCTCCAGGTGGACACCTGATTTCTGAAACTTGGTCCATCTTCTTCTTGAAACTACTTTTCTTTGACTTGTTCTCCCTCGTTCCTCCACGTGGGCGCCTTATTACCAATACTTGTGCCAATATTCCTTTAAACCTGATTTTTTTCCCTTGTTCTCCAGGTGGGCTCCTTATTGCCGAAACTCAAACTGTTGTTCCTTGTTCTCCAGGTGGACGCCTGATTGCTGATACTTCAACTGTTGTTCCTTGTTCTCCAGGTGGACGCCTGATTGCTAGTACTTGGTCACGCTCTTATCTTTGATATCCGTGTTGTTCTCCCTATTCTTCAGATGGGCACCTGACTTCAACAAAAATAGACAAAACAAAAGAAAATTTTCTGCCCCAGTTTGGTAGCTGGGCGCATCTGTGAGTTTAAACTGAATCACATCACCAAATATTACTAAGAATTTGAAAGCTAGGTCCCATTATCCAGGGGGGTCCTGACAACTCTTAACTAAACGACGATTTTAAATCTAAGCTATATCTTGTTATCTAAGGAGGTCTTAAACTACTCCCCATTATCCAGGAGGGTCCTGGCAATTCTTAATTAAACGACAGTTTTAGAGCTAAATTATATCTACTGAAGGGTATGTCTTATGCTAAATCTTGTTATCCAAACCAGTTTTAAACTACGTCCCATTATCCAGGCGGGCCTTGAAAACTCTTAAATCAAGTCTTATCTTAAGAGTGACAATTCTACGGCTAAATTATATTACCCTACAACAAGAACTTATGCTAAACCTTGTTATCTAATGGAGATCTCAAAGCTAGGTCTCATTATCTAGGAGGGAATCATATCTTAAACATGCGAACTTTAAAACCATATTATTCCTTGGGATACATTTATGCTAGATTTTACTACTCATGACTGTTTTAAATTTTAAACTAGGTCCTATTTTCTAGGAGGGTCCTGACAACTCCTAACTAAATTCTATCTCCAGAATAAAAATTTTGAAACCAACTTATATTCTTTTGGGATACATTTATGCCAGATCTTGCTACTCAGTCGTATATTTTGAATTTTAAACTAAGTCCCATTTTCCAGGAGGGTCCTGAGAATTCTGCGATCAAACCTGCATGGTACTTGTCTTCCTTACAGGGTGTTTCCTGAAACAAATGCCATCTTTGCCCCTGTTTCAAATCAAAGAAAATCTTGTCAGTTTAAACGTGGCGGTTAGTTGTGGCATTCTTGCTGGGGGTAGTTTTCTCTTTGCTAGGCTCTGCTTTGTTTCGACTACCTTGAACATGGTCGAAGTATTGTTTTGACCTTCTGATTGATCCTTAACTGCAGGATCCCCAACTGTTGTTCTCCATTTCTGACCTTTCTGTCTGAACTCGTATATCTCCCACGACATTACTGAACCATTCCACCGATTTAACTTTTGCTTACATCATATGCCCCACTTTTTATCATATCATCTCTGGCATGTTCTAGCCGCATTTTGCTTTGTGCAATTTCGAAACTGGTAGTAAGCTTTGAAATTCCTTCTTATTTGTTGAAACAAGGCTAAACTTGGAAAAATTAATAGCAATAAAATGCAATGATTTTGGGAATTAAGAATAAAGAAGAAAATCCGAATTTGGATGATTGTTGGAGATAGGAAAAAGGAACTTATCTGAGTAGAGTCACTGACACCAATGATCATGGTATGCATTTTGGATTAATCGGCCCAGTCTATTTAACCAATATCTTTTCCAATTGTTTTACTTTGTGCTCCAAGATGTTCCACAACCCAATTTACTTTCCGCCAACTTTATGGATCTTGTTCGACTTGCAGTGTTGATTCCTAAATTCTTTGTCGCCTGATGGTGCCCGTGAAGGTTTTCACCAATAAGACTCTCTCATTTTTATTTTCTCTCAGTTTTCGTCGCCTCATGGTGCTCGTGAGGGTTTTCACTAATAAGACTCTCTCATTTTCATTACTTTCCCTGCTTGGACCAGAGTGTTACCCTGATATGAATCACCTCTATTTGCTCGACTTGGCATCTCTCGAAAACTGATCGGAAGGTCTTTTTTTGGACCGTAATGTGGGTTTTTTGATGGGGTTAGAAAGAAAGGGTATCAAAGGCTCAAAACAATTTGACATAGGTTTAAAATTACAACTTTTGGAATCACATTTCTTATTACAAATACAACCTCTGCCCCAGTTTCTTGCTTGGGGATCTTTTGACTTTTATTTTACTATGAACGAACCGCAAAGCTGCCTACGTATCCTTAACAGGAATCAGGTCAAACGTAGTTCACACCTGAATTTCCTTGTTGTTATACTTTTCACTTCTTTTCTTTTCCCTTTTCTTTTCTTTCTTTTTCTTTATTTTTCGTGATTGATTCCAAAAGAGGGGTATGAAAGAAATAAATAAGGCTCAGAAAGGGGAAACAAAGGGTAAAGTGTTTAGATAGCAGAACAAATTGCCTTTGTCATTTCAATCTTCGAAATAATGCCAAATACAAACAATCAACAATTATAACAAAGAAATCATACATAATATCTTTTTACTGCATAAGAATTGATAGTCATGTCTATGCATTTTCCTTCGATATCTGTTAAACATAAAGCACCATTGGACAATACTCTCGTTACACTGAATGGCCCTTGCCAATTCGGGGCGAACTTGCCTTTTGCCCCAGCCTGATGTGGAAGGATGCGTTTCAACACTTGCTGGCCCACTTCAAACTTCCGGGTACACACTTTTTTATTGTATGCTCTTGCCATTCTCTTTTGATACAACTGGCCATGACACACAGCTGCCAATCATTTTTCATCAATCAAGCTCAACTGCTCCAAACGGGTTTTGATCCACTCATCATTATTAATCTCAGCCTCAACGACAATCTGAAGGGACGGGATTTCAACTTGCGTAGGTATCACTGCTTCGGTTCCATATACCAACAAATAAGGGGTTGCACCTACTGAAGTACGGACAGTAGTGCGATAACCTAGCAACACAAATGGTAATTTTTCATGCCATTGCCTGGAACCTTCTACCATTTTCCGAAGTATCTTCTTTATGTTTTTGTTGGCTGCCTCAACTGCTCCATTCGCCTTGGGACAATATGGGGTGGAATTGCGGTGTGCAATCTTAAACTGTTGACATACTTCTTTCATCAAATTGCTGTTAAGATTAGCACCATTATCCGTGATGATCACCTTTGGGATTCCAAATCGACAGATGATATTTGAATGAACAAAATCGACCACTGCTTTCTTGGTTACAGACTTGAAAGTTTTGGCCTCAACCCACTTGGTGAAATAATCAATGGCTACCAGAATGAATCTATGCCCATTGGACGCTGCTGGCTCAATTGGTCCAATGATATCCATGCCCCAAGCAATGAAGGGCCATGGTGCCGACATCGTGTGCAATTCCGATGGTGGAGAATGAATCAAATCTCCGTGTATCTGGCACTGATGACATTTGCGCACAAAACTGATACAATCTCGCTCCATGGTGAGCCAATAATAACCTGCTCGGAGAATTTTCTTTGCCAGCACATATCCGCTCGTATGCGGTCCGTAGACTCCTGAATGTACTTCAGACATGACAGTCGTAGCTTGTCTAGCATCTATGCATCTTAACAATCCAAGGTCTGGTGTTCTTTTATACAAAACTCCTCCACTTAAGAAGAATCCACTTGCCAACCGTCGAATTGTTCTCTTTTGATCCCCCGTGGCTTGTACTGGATATATCCCCATTCTGATGTACTCCTTGATATCATGGAACCATGGTTCGCCATCAAGTTCTTCTTCAATCATGTTGCAGTAAGCATGCTGATCTCATACTTTAATGTGCAAAGGATCAACATAGGCTTTGTCCGGATGGTGCAACATTGACGCTAGGGTAGCCAAAGCATCGACGACCTCATTATGGACCCTTGGAATATGCCTAAACTCCACTGATCGAAACCGTTGACAAAGATCATGCAAACATTGTCGGTATGGTATGAGCTTCAAATCGTGTGTTTCCCATTCTCCTTGAATTTGATGTACCAGAAGATTCGAGCCTCCTAAGACCAAGACTTCCTGGACATTCATGTCTGCAGCTAGCCTTAAACCCAAAATGCATGCTTCGTATCCAGCCATATTGTTGGTACAATGAAAACGAAGCTGAGCTGTAACAGGATAGTGATGCCCTGTTTCAGAAATAAGCCAGACTCATATTCCTACTCCTTTCATGTTAGCAGCCCCATCAAAGAAAAGTTTCCAACCTGGTTTTTCGGCCTGTTCTAGCTCGTCAATATGCATCACCTCTTCATCGGGAAAATAAGTCCTCAGTGGCTCATACTCTTCATCGACCGGGTTCTCTGCCAAATGATCGGCCAATGCTTGGGCTTTCATCACAGTCCGAGTCACATAGATGATGTCAAATTCTGTGAGCAAAATCTGCCACTTCGCAAGTCTTCCTGTCGGCATGGGCTTTTGAAAGATATACTTCAATGGATCCAAGTGTGAAAAGAGGTAAGTAGTGTAGGATGACAAATAATGTTTCAATTTCTGTTCCACCCAAGTTAAGGCGCAACATGTCCTTTCCAGGTGAGTGTACTTAACCTCATAAGCCGTGAACTTTTTGCTAAGATAGTAGATGGCCTGTTCTTTCCTGCCTGTGACGTCATGCTGCCCCAGTACACAGCCAAATGAATTTTCCAGGACAGTCAAGTAAAGAATCAAAGGTCTCCCTGGTTCTGGTGGTACCAGCACAGGCGAGTTAGACAAGTACCCCTTTATCTCGTCGAATGCTTCTTGACACTCATCAGTCCACTTGATCACAATGTCCTTCTTCAGCAACTTGAAAATAGGCTCACAGGTTGTCGTGAGCTGAGCAATAAACCTGCTGATGTAGTTCAACCTTCCTAACAGACTCATCACTTCAGTCTTGTTCCTCGGAGGTGGCAATTCTTGTATGGCTTTGATCTTTGATGGGTCCAATTCGATGCCTCACCGGCTGACTATGAATCCCAACAGCTTTCCGGATGGAACACAAATGCACACTTGGCAGGGTTAAGCTTGAGGTTGTACCTGCGAAGCCTCTGGAAGAATTTCCTCAAATCCCCAATGTGGTCAGCCTGACGCTTTGATTTTATGATCACATCATCTACGTATACCTCAATCTCCTTGTGTATCATATCATGAAACATGGTAGTCATGGCCCTCATGTAAGTTGCCCCAACATTCTTCAAACCAAATGGCATTACCCTGTAGCAATAAGTCCCCCATGGCGTGATGAAAGCCGTCTTTTCTGCATCTTCTTCATCCATTAGAATCTGATGATACCCGGCATAGCAATCCACAAAAGATCCTATCTCACACTTGGCACAATTATCGATCAAAATGTGGATATTGGCAGTGGGAAGTTATCCTTTGGACTTGCTTTGTTGAGATTGTGGTAATCGACGCATACTCTGATCTTGCCGTCCTTTTTCGGTACAGGCACGACATTATCCAACCAAACAGGATATCGAGTGACCCGAATAACCTTTGCATCCAACTGCTTGGTAATTTCTTCTTTAATCTTCACACTCATATCAGTTTTGAATTTCCTCAGCTTTTGCTTGACGGGAGGGAATGCTGGATCAGTAGGCAATTTGTGGACCACTAAATTAGTGCTCAAACCCGGCATGTCGTCATATGACTATGCAAAAACATCTTTGTACTCGATGAGTGCTTTGATTAAATCTTCCCAGATCTCTGGCTCGAGGTGGACACTTATTTTAGTCTCTCGGACATTGTTTGTGTCCCCTAAATTGACGACTTCTATATCATTCAGGTTGGGTTTGGGTTTTTCTTCAAAGTGAATTAACTCCTTACTAATCTCTTCGAAGGCTTCATCCTCATCATCATATTCTGATTCGTAATCATAATCTACTTCTTGAACTAAAATTTCGGAATCAGATTGATTTTTAAGACTGGGCTGAGGAATCCTTATGCATGCCATGTCATTAGAACCAGCGTAAAAAAACTGTATAGAAAAGAAAAGAAAACAAAAAGGAAAACCATCAGGAATGATGAAGAAAGGGAAATTGTATTTCATTGAATGCTAAAAGATAACAAGGTTTGCACACTCAAACAGACTGAAAAAAATGAAATCTGGATTACAACCCTGGAATAATCCGTACAAACTTAAAGAAAAATCAAAGCAAATTACCAAGATTCCTTCCGAGTAGGGAGAGGAGTAGCCTTCCAATTATTAAGCTTTGTTTTTTGCCCGACAAATTGCACTTCCGCGTTGCTAGAATCTTCTCCAATTTCCACCATGATCACACTGTCAAACAACTTCTCAAATCTTTCAATTAACTCCTTATCAGGATCAATCACAGAACTGGGAATTGCTGTTACTGGGCGACTCCTCGTACCGGACTTGACAAATGATCTAGAAAGACGTGGGACCTGCTTTGGAAGGACCCATGCCCTCTATTTTAATTTCCTGGCTCTTTTTATGTCTGCGGCTGTGGGCTTGAATCCCATACCAAATGTTCCCAAGTTTTCAGGAAGAGACACGGGTTGTATGATGCCTTGCAGAAGTGATCCCAAACCCTTTCTTGGTACAAAATCATTCTTCAGCATTTCATACGCTACTATGACTGATGCGGCGATTATCTTTGGATTTGGGATACACTTCCCTTCTGGAACTTTCTCGACTGACATTGCGTCAGAAACTTGGTAGACCCATGGTCCCTTGTCATCTTCCATTTCAATTAATGGCACAATGGTGTTGTTGTGAGCGCAAATATTATCTTCGCCGTGCACAACTATTTCCTGTCTGTCCCATTCAAATTTGACCATATGATGGAGTGTTGATGGTACTGCTTTAGCGGCGTGAATCCACGGTCGTCCTAATAGCAAATTGTAGGAAACAACTATATCTAGCACTTGGAATTCCATTGTGAATTCTACTGGACCTATAGTCAGCTCCAACATTATGTCCCCGACGGAGTCTTTGCCCCCGCCGTCAAATCCCCGCACACAGATACTGTTCTTATGGATCCTCTCATCTTCTACTTTCAGCTTGCTTAGAGTGGAGAGAGGACAGATGTTCGCACTTGAACCATTGTCAATCAATACCCGGGTAACCACGGAATCCTCACATTTCACTTTAAGGTAAAGGGCTTTGTTATGCTCAGTACCCTTTAAGGGCAATTCATCATTGAAAAAAGTGACTCTGTTTACTTCAAATATCTTGTTGGCTATCTTTTCCAGATGGTTTACCGAGATCTTGTCGGGGACATGGGCCTCATTCAAGATTTTCATCAGCGACTGACGGTGCTCATCTGAATGGATTAGCAATGAGATCTGAGCGGGCGTTTTCCTCAACTGCTCTACAATAGAATAGTCATGCACTTTCATTTTCCTCAAAAATTCCTCTGCCTCTTCTTTAGTTACAACTTTCTTTACCGGCGTTGGATTATCTTTAGCTCTTCTTAACTTCTCGGGAGTGAAACACCTTCCTAAGCGAGTCAAACCTTGTGCTTCACAAACTTCTTCTTTGATTTCTTTCCCTTTGTAAATCACTGTCACCCGTTCATAATTCCAAGGAATAGCCTTGTTGTTGATCACTGGAAGCTGAGTTACTGGTTTTATAATAACAGGCTCTGTGCGAGCACCCTTCACGACCACAACATGTTTACTTGCAACCCCCGGTACTACCACTTTAGCTTTCTTTGGTTTTACTGCAACAGTGCTTGATGACCCTTTCTCGGCTACCACAACTGGCTTATTGTCTACCCCTTTCAACTGGACCACTGATTTCCCACTGGTTACCTTCTCCTTTGAACTGGTTTCCCTGGAACGGATCATCATTACCGTCTGCGAGGGTTTCTTAGGCTCCTCTCCTTTGTGTACCAACTCAATCATATGAGTCTCATGGTGAGCTAGTAGTGGATTATGATTGATATTTGGTGCTTCTAGGGCTTGGACCTCGATCCGATGAGTATCAATAAGCTCTTGCACAACTATTTTCAGTTTCCAACACTTCTCTGTATCATGCCCAGGGGCCCCTGAACAGTACTCACAAATCACCGAGTGGTCAAGATTTCTAGGAGGGGGATTTGGCATTTTAGGCTCAATTGGATTCAACATGCCCAACTGCCTCAACCTGTGTAAAAGACTGGTATACGATTCCCCTAGTGGAGTGAAAGTCTTTTGCTTCTATAACCTCTCATTCTTGAAGGCTTGGCTTGGTCGGAAACCCATTCCGGGTGGATTTCTGTAGGCTCTTTGGGGTGGATATGTGTTTTGTGGAGCTGGGTATGGATTTTGTGGAGCCGACGCATGCCATTGTGCGTGTGCCGGGGTTTGGGTATAGGTTTGTGCCTGATGGACGGAAAAATGGGGATCTGGCGGTGGGTAGTATTATTGTGGAGGGCTATATGGATTGTGGGGGTAATTTTGGTGGTAGGGTCGGGGTTGGTTATAGTAGGGTGATGAGCATCTAGATCCGAACTAGGCTCCGGACTCAATTGTCGCAACATCTTCTTTCTTCTTTTTCCCAAGTACACCCCCAGTGCCGTTTTGGATGGGTGGTTGCTTTGATTGCTGAATAACTCATGATCTTGTTGGACTTAAGTCCCTCCTCGACCATGCCTCCATTTTTACAACCTCATTAAAAGACTTGCCGATTGCGGACACCAAATGACCAAAGTAGGTTGGCTCTAAAGCCTGCAAAAAGTAATCAACCATCTCGCTCTCTTTCATTGGGGGATCTACCTTTGCTGCCTGCTCCCTCCATCGGAAACCATATTCTTTGAAGCTTTCACTATGCTTCTTCTCTACTTTAGTCAAGGACAGTCGGTCTGGAATGATCTCAAGATTATACTAGAAGTGACAAGCGAACGCTTGTGACAGATCATCCCATGTCTACCATCTTCCGTGATCTTGCAGGGTGTACCATTCCAATGCTGATCCACTCAAAATCTGGCTGAAGTAAGCCATTAACAATTCATCTTTTCCTCCGACTCCCCTCATCTTACTGCAAAAACCTCTTAAATGTGCTACTGGATCACCGTGCCCATTGTATAGATCAAACTTGGGCATCTTGAAACCTGGCGGCAATTGCACATTTGGAAACAGACATAGGTCCTTGTAGGCCACACTTACTTGACCTCCTAATCCTCGCATGTCCCGGAATGACTGTTCTAGGCTCTTAACTTTCCTGAACATCTCCTCATGTTCGGGATTTTTGGCTGGTCTCTCAGCTTCTCTCGGGAGATCAAAACGTGGATTATAGGGGTAGGTTTCGGGAGCTTTGAAGGTGGGCTCCAGGGGTAGTACTGGTTGTCCTGAGCTTGGAACATAGGCTCACTCGAGGATCTATGGAGTGCAGCTGGTGGAGATGCCACAAAGACAGGGGTGACTGGCGGAGGGGGGTATAGAATTGATTTTGGTAGTGGAGCTTGTGGCATATGAGAAGTCGTGCCATGGTAATGTTGGTAAATGGGAAAGCTTGGATCGATGACAGGATGATCATGAGCCTAAGCCGATGGTGGGGTGGAAGCAGGGTTAGCAGGGCAAGCTGGGGGGTAATTGTCCTTTAGATCAGGCTTGATACATCTCGGCCATCTGTTTCTTAAGTTTGAGCATCTCCTCTTTCATTTTACTGACGTCCAACTCCTCTACCTCAACACTTATGTCGAATCCGGGATAGACATGATTTCTGGTATTGGTCCTTTTGATCTAGTTTGGTAATGATAATGTGCCAGTATCCTCTAGATAAAATAACTGCTTGAATTCTCTACAAAACAACAAACTTGTTAGTTTTTAGAGTTTAACACATATGCAATTACACATTGGGATGCAATGCACCTAGGCAATTAACCATTTTCTATCATGCATTTGCTTCGGTTGCGTGCATCATTCCGGCCTCTCATAATTGTGCCCCTTCTTTTAAACTTCCTTTATTCTATCCTCCTTTATTTATTTTTCATTTCCCCCTTTTCTTTTTAGTGGTGGTCGAACCCTATAGAGATTGCCTACGTATTATGTCCCCGCATGAATCAGACCATGCGTAGTTCTAGCAGATAAGTGCACAAGTAAACAGCTCTAAAAAACAAATGTTTCCATTACAAAACTCAAAACTAACAAATTCCAAAAGACTAACAGATTCTGATGCAAAGACAAAATACAGACTCCGAAAATAAGCTATCATACTCCAACAAAAGGAAATACAGAACAGAAAGAAAATACAAACTCAACATGACTGACAGACATTAACCGAAATGGAAATACAGACTTCATGAGAAATCATGAATACATCAATGCTCCTAGTGCCCGCGGGACATCATTCGGTCTCGCCGCGGGCCTATATGCAAGATCCCTTTGAAGTCGGTCCAAGTCACTCATTATCTGCTTAACAAATGTCATCACTGCTGCGAAGAAGGTAGTGCGAGTCATATCCTCACAGATCTGGCACTTCATAATGACGTAGTTGGCGATGTTTATAATTCTCTCTCTTATGACGCCTTTTTCTTATAACAAACGCCCAATCTGCTAGGCCCTGGCTTCCAAAGTTTGGTCGGCCACATGATTCTGCTCCTGAAGTTGTTGCAAGTCTATTTCTAATTGTGCCAAGGTCGTATAACAATGTTCCCTTTCAACCCTGAAGTCTTTTGCCTATTTGATCATTTTGTTTTCTGTGGCGATGACCCTTTTCTTTAGCCCTGCAACCTCATTGTCATACTTTTCTTTCAGCTTCTTAACCAGACGTGCTCGTTCTACCGAGTTTTCAGCCAATTGTTTTCGAGCCCTGGTTAATTCACTTTCTGCTTTGTTCATATCAAAATTATATTTGCCCACTTTCTGCCTCATGTTATCTATAAGTTTTTCATCTTTGGCACTTCGGACGGGGTTTTTTGCAGCTATTTTCATCTTTTGAATTTGGGCTCGAAGGGCCTCATTTTCTTTAGCTAGTTTCTTTTTCTCCCCCTCATCTGCGGCGGCCTGCAGATCTTTCTCAAACTGCAACTCCATGACTTGCTTCTCCAATCTGCCTATTGTGGCTGTGTACTCATGTTCTTTAGCCAACCAATCCCACTGTTCTTGCGACGCCCCGACGAACTCCTGGAGATGGGGTATCTTGGCCGGCCTCCCAAACTCGATTTCTCTCCTGTACCAAGCAAGGTATTGGACCGATCACGTACACATGTATTTGTCGTTAAGTATTGACACTCGTTCCAAATTTGGCGGACTGCTGCTTCGTGAAATTGTCCGTTAGGCCCGATCTCGACCACTTCGCCACTAAGATCTTCATCTTTCGGAACTATTTGGCATCTCCCCAACTACCTCAAAACTCGATACGGGGCATAGGGTTGGATACTCCTGAGTCCCATCAAAAGGAAATGGGGCCCAGTGGCTGGCATATATATGATTCCATCCACAGGCAGCTATCCAAATGTCCACTCTATTTGGCTTGCAGTGACGGAACAGAGGCGCGTTATCCACTCTGTGACCCCTTCTGGCAAGCTGATTCCATCAACCCTCGTAGAAAATTCATCTATGCATGTTTTCTCTGTCGACCCATAACTCATAAATTGAGGACGACAGCATAGGTGTTCGATCATCCACATCTGCAGCAACACGTTACACCCCTCAAAAAAGTCTCCCCCGGCTTTGTAGGCTGTGAGAGCACGAAAGATTTCAGCTACTATCATGGGTGCGAGGGTGCTGTTGGCCTGAGTAAACAAAGTGCTGACAACCCCGGCTACTCGTATGTCAATATTCCCATCTTTTATAGGAAACACCAAAAGTCCCAAAAAGACCACCATAAATGCAAAACATCTGTGTTCTTCCCACTTAAGGCGGTTTCCCTTGCTGCAGATTTTGTTTTCCGGCTTGTTGAACCCCCATATATGACCATATCTGTTGTCTATAAACTGCAAAGTACAAAAACCAGCTGCCAAGTCTGGGTTGTGGACCTCCCTACTTATTTTCAAAGAGTCTAGGAACCTGTGCATGGCTATGGCCCTCGGAGCAATTAGGTACTGGTGTCTCAGAGGAACTTTGGGACCCCCAATATATCCGGCTATTTCTTCCAATGTTGGGGTAAGTTCAAAATCTGAGTAATGAAATACGTTGTGAGCCGGGTCCCAGAATGTGACCAATGCCTTTATGATATCCCATCTGGGATTAATTTTCAGCAACCCAGCGAGGCCTCCCAAGTATAGATTGACCGTGTCTCGCCCTGATTTGCCCAAGTCATCCCACCACATGTGCAACTCCAAGGGGATCTTGTTCATAATTGTTACTGGTAAATTCTTACTTGTGCTCATTCTGCACATTTATTAAGGTGATTAATCATGATTTACTCTATTTTGAATCAAAACTAACCCAATTCAGATTTGTTTTTCTAAAACCAAAAGCCCAACTTTGCAAATACGGCCTTTCAGCCCTTCCGGAGGGAGATTTTAAGGTTGTGCCTGCTAACTGGCCAAAAATTGAGAAAAAACCAAAGGTGACTGTTTATGCGAAATCAGCCTTCCGGCGTCCCTTTCGGGAACATTCGGCTATTTTTGATAAAAACGGCATCACCTTGCCAATTTACAGTAAAATAATATTTTTTTTCGTTTCGGGCTATTTTTGGCAAAAAAAAGTTGGACCCGATGAGGGTTGCCTACGTATCCCACACCTTGTGAGAATCAAACTGACATAGTTCGGCAAATAAAATAAACTATTTTTTGAAAACAAGATTCTTTTTTCATTTTATTGGCAAAATAAACAAACTATTTTTGAAAACAAATCTTTTTTCTTTTCCTTCTCCTTTTTTTCTTTTTTTTATAAAAAAAATTTTCTCAAAAATTCGGCAGAGTTTCGGCACTATTTGGACATTGGTTTTTCAAAAACAAGCAATTATCTCTCTCAGTCCCCAGATTTTCCTTTTCAACCTTTCCTCTATGAGCCGGTCAACATGCAAATCCGAAGCAAATGAATGCACACGTAGCAAGTAAGATACATCAGGATGGTATTTTTATTTCGGGTACATCTATCCTAGACAGACCCAACCCCTGTGTTGAGTCTCCAAAGTCAAATGCACATGATGCAAACAAACGTTCCTACTAGGGATCCGGTATGAGGCTGAGTTATTCTAGGTTCAAAACCTGGGTATGTGTTCTAGACTGTGAACCCGAGCGGACAACTCGAGCCGAGGAGGGGGCTACGTACCGGGAACCAAAAGGTCATCCGGCTTAGTAACTTGTCAGAGCCTCTTTCTTATTTTAAGGTATGACACTAACAGAATAGGGAGTCTCGACCAGCGAGCACATCCCCGAAGATGAGAAGAGAAGGGTTTCGTAGCAGTTTATATACAGTTCAAATAGTATCAAAGCGGTAAAAGCAAAATTTAGCACATTAGGCCCAAACATATAATCAGATAATAAATAAAGTCAAATATAACAATTCATCTAAGCTCGAATTATGAACCCTAAACTAGAAGTTCTGGGTTCTAGTCCCCAGAAGAGTCGTCAGAGCTGTCACACCTCCTTTTTTCCTACACCCCAGAAAGGGTATAAGGGAGTTTTTTCCAACTTAAAGTGACAATCGAAACGGGATTCATTTATTATTAAAAATTCAGAGTCGTCACTTGGGATAATTTATGGTGTCCCAAGTCACCGGTTCAAATCCCGAATCGAGGAAAAGATTGACTCTGTTTTACAGTCCGCGAACAACAGAAATCCGGGTAAGGAATTCTGTTAACCCGGGAGAAGGTGTTAGGCATTACCGGGTTCCGTGGTTCTAACACGGTCGCTCAACTGTTATAATTGCCCTATTATCTGATTTTAATACATGTTTTAGCCTATGGTTCAATTTTAACTTATTAACCGCTCTTAATCATTTTTAGGAAGATTGCAATGTCATTTAAAATATGTCTTGAACCACGTCACATAAATGTACCCGCGGTTCACGACATATTTTATTTAACGTTGTTGAGATTTGGATTTGGGTCACATGAAATGCACACCCGAGTTTAGGAAGGTAATTTCAAATTACGCGCCTAAAGCAACTACACATTTTTTCAACTTTGCGAGGGCCATAGAAAATTCGCTAAATGGCATGCCTCGAATTCTAAGGATTTAAAATTAATTAAATGAGGGCCATGAGTTTTGATGTTTTGTTATGGATGGAGTGGTATAAATAGATAAGTACAAAAGGCCTAAAGAAATGGGTTAGCTACATGTATATCACTGGAGCCTTTTGTTATAGCATACTACAATTTTGAAAGGAGGAGTTGGCATTTATGTGAAAATAACAAAAGGCAGGTGCCAGCTTTGAGTTCATCTTCATATCATCTTCAAAAGACCGACTTTCGTTTTCAAATTCTAGAAAGAAACTAACAAAATTTTATAACAAAATAATGAATCTTAAATGACCATATGAGCACAAAAAAAAAACCATGCTGAGAACTATTCGGATGAACCAGAAGGAACAAAACAAACATGGACATACAAAAATGCATTTTAAACTTGATTATAACAAAGAACACTTAAAGTAATTAATTTATTTAACACTATGCTAACGAGAAAGTTGTAGTATCACCGCTATAACTTCTACAGTACCATTTTGAAGCAGAGCAAGTTGAATCTTCACATGGTTAATATAAGAAAATATGCAGCCGATAACATAAACTGAAGATAAGATCCTTCCACTAACGCAATCTATTTTTTTTTTACATCTTAATGTTGACAAATTGTTCAACTTCACATACTTCTTTAAATTTTAAAATATGAACATGGTGCTACATGAGCTTGAAATCTAAATGTAAATAAAACAATACATGTTGGTTACAAGTCACGAGCCAAGAAAAAAAAACGAGACAGAGTCATGAACATACTAAAATAACTTTAACATTTGCAAATCTCAATTCACTCAATCAAAGAAACATTATTCATGCGAACAGATTAAATACGAAAGAAACTTTATCAAAAGAACCAAATCAATTTGCTTTTGCTTCAATAAAAATGCTCCGATATTTTTTTAACTCAAGAGCTTGAATTACATACCTATAAGAGAGTGAATTCAAATGAATAAAATCTGAAAGTTGTAGAGTCAATACAGCAGCAACAACAAATTCTCTATCAACTCTTCTTCAAATCCAAGATTCAAGGCTCGAAATATTGAAAGAAAAATTTAATGAAAATTTTCAACCTAAATTTCTCTCCTCCCCCTCTCTCTTTTTTTTCTTTTTCTTCTCAAATTTTCTCTTATATTTATAGCAAAATTTTAGAGATTTTTTTTTAAAAATATTTTATTATTTTTTAATTAAAAGAAATCCCACTTACAAATTGCTTTTATTTTTTTATAAAAAAAATCCCACCTTTCTTTACTTTTTTTTTTAAATTCCAACTTTAATTACTTTTATCTTATTTAAAATCCCACTTTTTTGACTTTTTAAAAGAGAATTCCACTTATTTAACAATATTTTAAAAAATAATCCACTTTCTTTTTCTTTTCTTTTAAAAATGCTACTTTCTTTTACTTTAAATATTTTTAATTTTCATATACCTTTATATTTGTTTTTTAATTCCAACTTTCCTTTACTTTTTATTTTTTAAAAATTTTCACAAAACTTTACTTTTATTTTTTTAATTTTTTACTTTCTTTTAATTTTTAAAAGAGAATTCCACCTACTTTTACTTTTATTTTTTTTTATTCAATACTTCCCTTTTTCTTATTTTTTAAATCACTCCTGAAAATTAAAAAAAATTAATATTTTTTCGGATTTTTTTATTATTTTAAATTAAAAATAAAAATAAAATAATATTAATAGTAATAATTCACCTTTTAAATTTTGTATTTTAACCCTATAATAAGAAATGTAACAAAGCTAAAAATTGTAGGTTAAAACCAATAAAATATTTACATAGAAGAAGTGATAAAAAATTAAATATTATCAAAAATTAGGTGCTCACAGCCAAAATAACCTCTTAAACAACGAATTTAGCATAGAAATCTAAGAAAAATCTCAAAACTTTCAAAGTGTCAATCTTCACAACTACGGATCCGAATCACCTCAAACGACTTCCGTTTCTTACCAAATTTCACGGACTCATCTTAAATCACATATAAGACCTGTACCGGGCTCCGAAACTAAAATACGGGCCCGATACCATCAAGTGTTAAACACATTTCATTTTCAAAAACTCATAAATTTTCCAGAAAATACTTTTCTTTAAAAATTCATTTCTCGGGCTTGGGACCTCGGAATTTAATTTTGGGCATACACCCAAGTCCCATATTTTCCTACGAACCTCTGAGACCGTCAAATCATGGGTCCAGGTCCGTTTACCTAAAATATTAACCGAAGTCAACTTAAATTTATTTTAAAGTCAAAATTCATCATTTTTCACAGATTTACACATCATGGCTTTCCGGCTATGCGCCTGGACAGAAATTGAGGTGATGCTAAAAGAGGTTTTTAAGGCCTTGAAACACAGAATTTGTTTTTAAAACAAGTGATGACCTTTTTGGGTCATCACATTCTACCCCTCTAAAGCAACCGTTCGTCCTCGAACGGACAGAAGAAGGAAGTACCTGAGTTGTGGAAAACATGGAGATAACGGCTTCGTATATCGGACTTGGACTCCCAGGTCGATGCCTCAGCAGGTTGACCTCTCCACTGAACATGAATAGGAGGGAAACTCTTCGATGTCAACTGACAAACCTGCCGGTCTAGAACAACTACCGGCTTCTCCTCATAGGACAAGTCCTTGTCCAACTAGACAGTGTTGAAATCTAACACGTGGGATAGATCACCGTGATACTTCCGAAGCATGGACACATGAAATACTGGATGCATGGCTGATAAGCTCGGCGGCAACGCAAGTTTGTAAGCCATCTCCCCACTCGATCAAGAATCTCAAACGGGCCAATGAACCTGGGTCTAAGCTTGCCCTTCTTCTCAAATCTCATCACGCCCTTCATAGGCGACACTCGAAGCAATACTCGCTCACCGACCATGAATGACAAGTCACGAACCTTACGAGCGGCATAACTCTTTTGCCTGGATTGAGCTGTACGAAGCCTATCCTGAATGATCTTGACCTTGTCCAAGGCATCCTGCACCAGATCCGTACCCAACAATAGAGCCTCCCCAGGCTCGAACTATCAAACCGGCGACCGACACCGCCTACCATACAAAGCCTCATAAGGAGCGATCTAAATACTCAACTGGTAGTTGTTGTTGTAGGCAAACTCTGCTAAAGGCAAAAACTGATCCCACGAGCCTCCAAAGTCAATGACACAAGCTCGGAGTATATCCTCCAAAATCTAAATAGTTCGCTCGGACTGCCCGTCCGTCTAAGGATGAAACGCTATGCTCAACTCAACCTGTGTGCCCAACTCTGCTGAACTGCTCTCCAAAAATGTGAGGTAAACTGCGTACCTCGATCTGAAATGATAGATACGGGCACACCATGAAGACAAACAATCTCCCGGATATAGATCTCAGCTAACCTCTCGGAAGAATAGGAGACTGCCATAGGAATGAAATGTGCTGACTTGGTTAGCCTATCAACAATAACCCTCACTGCATCGAACTTCCTCTGAGTCCATGGGAGTCCAACAACGAAGTCCATAGTGATATGCTCCCACTTTCCCTTAGGAATCTCAATCTTCTAGAACAAACCGTCGGGCCTCTAATGCTTGTACTTAACCTGCTGAGAGTTCAAACACCGAGCCACATGAGCAATAATGTCCTTCTTCATCCTCCGCCACCAATAATGCTGCCACAAATCCTGATACATCTTAGCGGCGCCCGGATGAATAGAGTACCGGGAACTATGGGCCTCCTCTAAAATCAACTCTTGGAGTCTATCCACATTAGGCACACAAACTCGGCCCTGCAATCTCAGAACTCCATCATCTTCTAAGGTAACATGCTTGTCACCTCCGTGCTGCACCGTGTCTCTAAGGACACACAAATGGGGATCATCATACTGCCGATCTCGGATACGCTCCAATAATGAAGAATGAGCGATGGTGCAAGCTAATACACGGCTGGGCTCAGAAACATCCAACCACATGAACTGATTGGCCAAAGCCTGAACATCCAAAGCAAGTGGTCTCTCACCAACCGGAATATAAGTAAGACTGCCCATACTGGCTGATTTCCTACTCAAAGCATTGGCCACCACATTGGACTTTCCCAGATGATATAAGATGGTGATATCATAGTCTTTCAATAGCTCCAACCACCTTCTCTACCTCAAATTTAGCTCCTTCTACTTGAACAAGTACTACAGACTCTTGTGATCCATGAACACCTCACATATCACGCCATACAGATAATGCCTCCAAATCTTGAACGCGTGAACAATGACTGCCAACTTCAAATCATGAACCAGATAGTTCTTCTCATGAATATTCAATTGCCGCGAAGCATAAGCAATGACCTTGCCATCCTGCATTAACATCACACCAAGTCCAATACGGTATGCATCACAATAAACTGTATAAGGCCCTGAACCTGTGGGCAAAACCAACACTGGTGCCGTAGTCAAAGTTGTCTTGAGCTTCTGAAAGCTCGCCTTACACTCGTCTGACCATCTGAACTGGGCACCCTTCTGGGTCAACTGGTCATCGGGGCTGCAATAGACGAAAACCCCTCCACAAACCGACGATAATAGCCTGCCAATCCCAATAAACTCCGGATCTCTATAGCTTATGCTGGTCTAGACCAGTTCTTAACTGCCTCAATCTTCTTCGGATCAACCTGAATACCCTCCGATGATACAACATGACCTAGGAATGCCACTGAACTCAACCAGAACTCACACTTCGAAAACTTGGCATACAACTGACTATCCCTCAAGGTCTGAAGAACCACTCTAAGATGCTGCTCGTGCTCCTCACGGCTGCAGGAATAGATCAAAATATCATCAATTATCACGACCCAATCCCCGAACCCGGTCGTGATGACGCTCTCATGAAGACGAGGCCAGCCAGACCAAAACGGAACACCTCTTTAGAATAGTTAATCATCATAAATAGTAATAACATATAATATAATACTCATAAATTGCGGAATTTTAACGATAATAACAGCAGGAACCATCTCGACACAGCCCAAACCGGGGTGTCACAAGTCATGAGCTACTACAGAATCTGCTATAGGTCTACAAAGTACGGAATCCGATACAACAGTCTGAATAAAACATAAATGATAGAGGATAAGAGAGACAAGGGGCTGCGGACGTCAACAGCTACCTTGTAACTCCAAATCACTGCCTAGCCTGGAAGGAATCAGTGCTCAGGTACGGACTCTGCTATACCTGAATCTGCACACACGGTGTAGGAAGTAATGTGAGTACTCCGACTCAATGAGTAATAATGACAAATAATGGCTGGAAGTATGAAAACACGTAAAGGCACAAAGCAATTCCATATCAAGCAGTAAAATCACTTAAAGCAGTAAATAAATGAAGAAATCAAATAATATTCCTTTTTAAAACAAGTAAAACAGGTAATTTAACAGGTAATTAACAAGTAGAAATCCGCCCCTCGGACACAGTATCAACCGCTCAGCATAGTATCAGCTCATCGGTCTCACTCTCAGTACAGTATCGGCCCCTCGGGCTACCTCACAATCACTCAACATAATGGTCAGCCATTGTTACCTGACCAAATTGCATCATACAGTGTCATTGTTACCACTGTTTTCAAATCACATGGGTACCCGCGCTCACTATGGGTGTGCAGACTCCAGAGGGGCCCCTTACGGCCCAAGCGCTATATCAAGCCACCTCGTTGCATCATCACTCAGTATATCCTCACATCATTCAAGCCATTGCATGGCATAAATAGTATCTCAGGCCCTCGGCCTCATATCACTCAGCATATCCTCACATATGGCCCTCGGTCTCACTCAGTCCAGAAATCATCATAAGCCCCTTGGGCATTAGTAAAACAGTAGTTCTTAGCCCAAAACATGATGTAAAAATATCATTTAAGTTTCAAATCTGAGTAAAAGTGGTTGAGTATGTAAAACAGTAGATATCAACAGGACTGAGTTCAAATAATAAGTCAAGCAGTAAGGAAACAGTGATAAAAATCACCCAAGGGTTCAAATAGTTGGCACGAAGCCCAAATATGGCAATCAGCCCAAATTATGATGGTAACAAATGAATTTCAGTCAAATATTCAGTAAAGTCATCAATCGGGATGGACCAAGTCACAATCCCCAGTAGTGAAAGACCTCACGCTCATCATCCAGCACGTATCTTGCCTCAATATAGCATTACGATGTGCAATCCGGGGTTTCAAACCCTCAGAACATTATTTACAACCATTACTTACCTCGAACTAGCTAATTCTCTAGATCGCGACGCCTTTGCCCCTTGAATTGGCCTCCACGCGCGTCGAATCTATCCAAAATCAGAACGAATACATCACAATATGCTAAGGGAACAAAGCCCAAGCGAAAACATTCGAAAAATATCAAAAATCTCGAAATTAGCAAAACTCGAGCCCCGATCCCACGTCTTGGAATCGGGTAAAATTTACATTTTCAGAATCCTCATAACCTCACAAGTCTAACCATACCAAAATTATCCAATTCTGATACCATTTGGTTCTTCAAATCATCATTTTACATTTTTGAAAGGTTCCACAATTTTCTTCCCAAATTCCATCTCAAATCACGAATTAATTGATGAATTCAGTGATAGATTCATGTATTCTAGCCAAATCTGAGTTAAAATCACTTACCCCGATGAATTTCTTGAAAAACCTTTGAAAAATCGCCAAAATCTGAGCTCTCTAGGTCAAAATATTAAATAAAACCCAAAACCTCGTATTTATAGGTACCCCTCAGGTATCAGCTACCGCGGGCCGCACCAAAACTCACGCGGTCTGCGCAAGCCAGTGCGGTCCGCGCAAAGGCGACGTGCGGCCGCACAGGCCTCCCTCTACAGTGACAGGGTTTAATAGTTTGGCCATAACCTTTGCTACAGATGTCCAAATTTCAATATCTCTACCTTTCTGGAAACTAGAAACGAAGGGCTACTCTTTTTTTTTTTGAATCACCTCCAAATTCCTTGTAGATTAAAGGATATGAGCTTCTGAAGTAGGACCAGCGGATCGTTCCCCACCGCGGTCGCACACCACTTTGTGCGGTCCGCATGACACCTACCGCGGCCGCGCCCGACTTTGTGCGATCCGCACGGAACTCATCGCAGGCGCACTCATTTTTGCGCGGACCGCATGGGTGAGTTCTGGGGCCTGCAACCCCTGTAGACCTGCTACATCTATGAATTTTGCACTAAAACATCCCGGAACCTACCCGAAACTTCAAACCAATAGTACCAACACATCTCATGACATCGTTCAAACTTTCTCAAAACTTCGGAACGCGCACAACAACATCAAATCACTAATTTAACATAGGATTCAGGCCTAAGAACTCCAAGAACTCTTAAATTATGCTTTCGATCAAAAGGTCTATCAAATCTCGTCCGAATGACCTGAAATTTTGCACACACATCCCAAATGACACAATGAAGCTACTGCAACTCTCGGAATTCCATTCCGACCCCTATATCAAAATCTCGCCTATCAACCGAAATTTGCCAAAATATCAATTTCGTCAATTCAAGCCTAAATCTTCTCTACAACTCCAAAACCCATTCCGATCACGCTCCTAAGTCACAAATCACCTCCCGAAGCTAACCGAACCATCGGAACTCACTTCCGAGCCGTCTAACACATAAGTCAACATCTGGTTGACTTTTCCAACTTAAGTCTTCTTAAAAGAGACTAAGTGACTCACTTCTTACCAAATCCTCTCCGAACTTGAACTAATAAACTCGATCACATAAAACACGGATAATGAAGTGTAAAGAAGCTGAAATGGGGGAAATGGAGCGGTAACTCATGAGACGACTGGCCGGGTCGTCACATCCTCCTCAACTTAAACAAACGTTCGTCCTCGAACGAGTCAAGAAACATACCGGAAGCCTCAAATAGATGAGAATATCTGCTCCGTATCTCCCGCTCGGTCTCCCAGGTAGCCTCCTGCACGGGCTGACCTCTCCACTGCACCTTCACTGAAGCTATATCCTTTGACCTCAACTTCCGAACCTGGCGACCCAAAATAGCTACTGGCTCCACATCAAAGGTCAAATCGTCATCCAACTGAACCATGCTGAAGTTCAAAACATGAGACGAATCCCCAATATACTTTCGGAGCATAGAAACATGAAATACCGAATGCACACTCGACAGGCTGGGTGGCAAAGAAAGCTCATAAGCCACCTCACCAATCCTCCGAAGCACCTCAAAAGGCCCAATGAACCTAGGACTCAACTTGCCTTTCTTTCCAAATCTCATAACACCCTTCATGGGCGAAACCTTCAGTAAGACCTTCTCACCGACCATGTAGGACACATCTCGAACCTTCCGGTTCGCATAACTCTTCTGACATGACTGCGCTGTTCGAAGCCTCTCCTGAATCACCTTCACCTTCTCTAAGGCATCCTGAACCAAATCTGTCCCCAATAGTCTAGCCTCACCGGGCTCGAACCAACCAACCAGAGATCTACACCGCCTCCCGTACAAAGCCTCATATGGAGCCATCTGAATACTCGACTGGTAGCTGTTGTTGTAAGCAAACTCTGGCAAGTGGTAGAAACTTATCCCATGAACCTCCAAAGTCAATAACACAAGCACACAACATGTCCTTCAATATTTGAATAATACGCTCGGACTGTCCGTCCATCTGAGGATGAAACGCTGTGCTCAACTCTACCTGAGTACCCAACTCTCTCTACACGGCTCTCCAAAACTGCGAAGTAAACTGAGTACCTCTATCTGAGATGATGGAAACAGGAACACTATGCAACCGAACAATCTCCCGGATATAAATCCCTGCCAACCGCTCTGAAGAATAGGTAGTACACATAGGAATGAAGTGCGCAGACTTGGTCAGCCGATCCACAATCACCCAAATAGCATCGAACTTCTTCAAAGTCCGAGGAAGTCCAACCACGAAGTCCATAGTGATTCTCTCCCACTTCCACTCGGGAATAACCATCTGCTGAAACAAGCCACCCGGTCTCTGATGCTTATACTTCACCTGCTGACAGTTGAGACACCGAGCTACAAATCCCACAGTATCTTTCTTCATTCTTCTCCACCAATAGTGCTGCCTCAAATCCTGATACATCTTCGCGGCAACCAGATGAATGGAATACCGCGAGCTATGGGCCTCCTCCAGAATCAGCTCTCTAAGCCCATCCACATTGGGCACACAAATCCGGCCCTACATCCTCAACACACCATCATCACCAACGGTCACATCTCTGGCATCATCATGCAGGACTCTGTCCCTAAGGACATGCAAATGCGGATCATCATACTGGCGCTCTCTGATGCGATCATATAAAGAAGACCGAGAAACCACACAAGCCAACACACGACTAGGCTCCGAAATATTCAACCTCACGAACCGATTGGTCAAGGCCTGAACATCAACTGCAAGAGGTCTCTCCTCAACTGGAATATATGCCAAACTCCCCATACTCACTGCGTTTCGGCTCAAAGCATCGGCCACCACTGTCACACCTCTTTTTACGCACCCGCGAGGGTACAAGGGAGTTTTTTCCAATTAAAGGACGATCGAAACGGGATTTATTTATTTATTTCAGAGTCGCCACTTGGGAGATTTAGGGTGTCCCAAGTCACCAATTTTAATCCCAAATCGAGGAAAAGAATGACTCCATACTACAGTCTGCGTACCAGAAATCCGGATAAGGAATTCTGTTAACCCGGGAGAAGGTGTTAGGCATTCCCGAGTTCCGTGGTTCAAGCACGGTCGCTCAACTGTTATATTTGGCTTGATTATCTGATTTTATACGAATATGAACTTATGTGCAAATTTTAACTTTTAACCGCTTTTATCATTTACTGTTATTTTTGTCAAGAATTGCAACGTTGTGAAAATGTATCTCGAACCACGTTACAATCAATGTACCCATGGTCGTCGATACACTTTGACTCCGTTGAGATTTGGATTTGGGTCACATCAATGTGCAACCGAGTTTAAGGAAATTAAATTATTAAAGGCACGCCTAAAGCGACTAGCGTATTTTTTTTGGGTAGGACCGTGGAATTTTGCTAAACGGTCCATCCCGAAAGCTAAGCAATTTGAAAACAAATATTTACTGAGGGCCCTGCAATTTTGTATTTTTATTTGGCGAGGCTCATCTCATTCTTATTTTTTTAAAAGGAATTTGCAACGTCATGGACACGCATCTCGAACCACGTCACAATCAATGTACCCGTGATTAGAAACACATTTCGACTCCGTTGAGATTTGGATTTGAGTCACATAAACGCGCACCCGAGTTTAAGAAGGTAAGATTTATTAAGGCGCGTCCTAAAGAGTCTAACGTATTGTTATTTTAGGAAGATGTCGTGAAGGTTCATTAAACGACCAAATCCAAAGTCTAGTCAATGGTTATGTATTTTATTGAGGGCCCCGGCGATTTGTGATTTATTTGGCGAGGCTCGTCTTATTTTTATTTTAAAGGATAAACCTATAGTGACTACATTTTTCTATTAAGTTTGTCTCTAAAAATAAAAGAAAATTTCTTAATTAATTGCATGATGAAAAACGTAACTTATTAGTTATTAGTTTACGGCTAATGCGAATGGAAAATTGCGATCGAATTTGTACAAAGAAAAACTGCTTTCATTTTTATATTCTGTTATTCGATAATACTAGAAGGTGAGATTGACCATAATATCAAAACAGATTAATTATTCTCCGATTAATTTAAACTAACATTATTAGATGAAGAAAGTATACATATGCAACCTCTTTATTCATTAATCATTCGACTACATCTTTATAAGAAGAAAGACAAATTATATTCAACCACAAATCTAAACAGGAGGAATTCAACAGGAATAAAGCCTGATTAATATTTTATTTTTTGCTTCAAGCCGAGATTGTACAAATGTGTACCTGGAAACAGCAGTACAAGAACAAAAGAAGGAGAAGTCAGCATCAATAATACCACAGTAACAGCAGATTCAGCAACACCGCAAATCAGTAACAACCAGTAGAATAACCCAGTAACAGATTGAAAACTCAGCAATACCAAAGTGCAATCACAGTCCAAGCAGAAGAGAGAACAGATACAAGAGGCAGTAGTTTCGGATTTTTGAATAACACTTGAGAAAAGCAAACGGAAATTATTCGAGTGAAAGTTCAAATTGCATTTTCTCTTTTACTCTCACAATGATTCAAGTCTGTCCGCTCTCCAGTGTAGAAATCTGTTTTATGTTCAACCTCAAGTATTAAACTCTCTCCCCAAAAATCCTCTCAATAATATTCAAGTCCCCTTTAATGTTCAACAATAACTCTTATTTATAGCAAGACCTTGTCTTGAATTCCCAACCCCAAATTATTCCCCCAATGGCATGCTTTGACCCACTATTAAATGTCTTCTTTATTTTAAACCATATCCCCCATGCCTACATTAAATAAATACATCCAACACAACCCATTATAATTTGTCTTGTCCCCCATTATATCAAACAAGTACATCAAAACCCCCACCCCATTATATTTTGTCCCTCATGCTTAACATAAAGAATCAAAATAATGTTCAATTACCAAACTACCCCTCCGACCTTATTGCAATTACAAATCTACCCCCGAATGCAATGCAATTTACCAAATTACTCCCATCAGCTCTAAACACTCAATTAATCATAACTTGACCAAAATATGATCAAGATGACCAATTTCTCACAATCTTCAACAACAATTATATGAACACGATGAACAACACAACTCAAAATTAATGGAATGAATTAACCATATCGGGAACCAATCCTGGTTAATTTAGACCATGAATGTATGAGCAAGGATACAACAATACAAACAACAAAATACATGATTCAAACTAAATCAAACAAATCAAAAACAAACATAAACTCACATTAAATCACTGGATTTAAACATGAACTTCAAACAACGATGAACATGAATTAAATCTATTTTTAGCAACAAACATGACGGATTCACATGACTCAAACAACATTAATAATTTCTGGAAAATACATAACAACATGAAACAAATTGAAGAAATAATTAATTAAATTTCAATTTGAATCTAACAAACACTAAACTAACAAATATTCACTTAAACAACAATACAAACATGAAGTAAACATGAAAAACAACTAATTAACTTCCATTTGAAATCTGAAAATTAATTCAACAAAAACACATGAACATGAACAAAACCAAAAATCAAATATCTGACCATAGACATGAACAAAACAAACATTTGCCGATTTTAGATTCGAAAATATCAAAACAAAATACGGACAAAATAAAACTCTAAAACTTACTAACCAGAGATGAACAACGACGAATTCGATTGTATGGACTGTTTCGACAAACCACAAATGGGAATAAATCTATCCAGACTCAACGACTAACTCGACGACAAACTCGACTTTAAGAAGTACGTCGAAACAGTAACGGCAAACACCACAGAAGCTATGATGGTTTGGGAAGGTTTTCCGGCGGGCTCGACATCATCGTGAACGGGAAGAGGCAGAAGAAGCTGGTCGACGATGGCAAAGCTGAAGAAGATGAAACAGTAGCAGCAGCTCGATGGGTCTGTTTGGCTTAAGGACGTCGAGCAGCTGTTCGTCGAGGAGGAAGATGAAGCAGCAGCTCGGAGACAACTTGGTCATGGCGATGCTCAAGCTGAAGAAGATGAAGTGAGGCAGAACAGGAGCAGCTGGTCGACGACGTCCATGGCGGAACGGGCTGGACGACGAGGGCAGTGACGGAGTAGGGTTGAGGATGAAGAAGAACGTGAAGCAGCAGCAGCAGCGACAGCTGCTGCTCGACGGGGGTCCGGCGGTTCAGGCGTCCATGGTCGTCGTTTAGGGTGGTGTTGACGACGAAGAAGAAGGCTGGTACGAGCAGCCATGGTTGGGAGCTTAGAGTTTGAAGGTTTGGAGAAGAAGAAGATGGAGGGGGCGGATGGTTTAGGGTTTTTTGTTCCTTTTTTCTTTTGTTTTGTTTTGTGTTTTTGACAAATGAAGAATGGGTGTTGGGTTAATGGGGCGGACCGGGTCGACCCGGTCTGAAGTGGACTGGGTCATGGGGAAGATTGGGCAATTATTTGGGCCTGGGGTTGAAACTTGAAGAAGTGGCCCAATCCGATTTTTCTTTGTATTTTTGTTCTCTTTTCTTCTTTTATTTTTCTAAAACTAAATTCTAAAAATACTTAAATTATTATTAAGCACTAAATTAAGTTATAAAAGTGCAAATTAACTCCCCATAATAATTAACGCACAATTAAGTAATAATTAAGCATAAAATTGTATATTTGGACATTAAATGCTAAAAATGCAAAAAGATGCCTATTTTTGTAATTTTAAATTTTTGTAAAACAAATTTAATTACTAACAATTGTAGAATTAAATCCTACATGCAAAAATGCGACATATTTTTGTATTTTTTATTAATTTAACAAATAAGCAAACACAGACAAATACAAATAATTATCCAAAAATATCACAAAATCTCACAAAATTGCACACCAAGGAAAATCATTTGATTTTGAATTTTTTGGGAGTATTTCTCATATAGGGCAAAAATCACGTGCTTACAGCTGCCCCTCTTTGCCCGAAGACACGAAGGGTTTTCGCGCAAAGATAAAGCGAGCGATTTTTGCCCATCCGAGTACTCCGTGTGAAGCATTTTTTGAAAAAGATTTAACCGAACCTTTGCTTCAAAGGTTTCCTACATATCCCTGGCTAAAGGGGAATCAGGTTAATGTAGTTCGGGAAGTTTTGGTAGCTGCGACTACCGTGGGACTGCAATGTTACTGCTGTTGCATGCTGTTATCACTGCTTACCGATCTCCTTATTACACCGTGCTTAAAATAAAACAAGAAGCTAGGCTAGACTGTAACTTGTTCTTGTTGCCTTGCTTTCTTGTCTGCTTGCGTTTCTTCCGGTGCTTTTCTTTCATGGATTTGGGAATGACACTGGCCCTTTGCTTTTCTGAACACCAGTTTTCATCATTTTGCTCGGTCCGCTAGGGACATGGCTTTCTTCATCAAGCTTTTCGGCGGTTCCTCTGGTGGGTACGACTCTCTTCATCAGACTTGTTATGCTGGGCATGATTTAATGTTCGCCAGCTGCTTCTTTCAAGACGCGTCTTTTCTTCCTTTTGTCTCATGCGCCTGAATTTGTGCTGGGACCTCCTGTTGCAACCTTCTGTTTCCCGGTGCTGGGGATTTTATTGTTTACTGCTGGGGATTCCTGTTGTAACCCTCTGTTTTATTGTCTTCTGACTTGATCTTGAAGTGTATGCCTCTATTATATGGGCGGGCTCCCAACTTCAATACTTGAAATAAAAAGACTGAATGTATGCCTCTGTTATATGGGCGGGCTCCCAACTTCAACACTTGAAAAGTAAAGACTGGAATGTATTCCTCTGTTATTATGGGCGGGCTCCCAACTTCAACACTTGAAAAGTAAAGACTGAAATGTATGCCTCTGTTCTATGGGCGGGCTCCCAACTTCAACGCTTGAAATGAAAAGACTGGAAAGTATTCCTCTTTTATTATGGGCGGGGTCCCAACTTCAACACTGGAAATATAAAGACTGAAAAGTATTCCACTCGTTATTCAGGTGGGCGCCTGACATGAAATTTAAAGACTGAAAAGTATTCCACTCATTATGTAGGTGGACGCCTGACATGAAATTTAAAGACTAAAAAGTATTCCACTCGTTATGTAGGTGGGCGCCTGACATGAAATTTAAAGACTGAAAAGTATTCCACTCGTTATGTAGGTGGGCGCCTGACATAAAATTTAAAGATTGAAAAGAATTCCACTCGTTATGTAGGTGGGCGCCTGACAAGAAATTTAAAGACTGAAAAGTATTCCACTCGTTATGTAGGTGGGCGCCTGACATGAAATTTAAAGACTGAAATGTATTCCACTCGTTATTACAGGTGGGCGCCTAACATGAAATTTAAAGACTGAAAAGTATTCCACTCGTTATTACAGGTGGGCGCCTAACATGAAATTAAAAGACTGAAATGTATTCCACTCGTTATTACAGGTGGGCGCCTAACACGAAATTTAAAGACTGAAAAGTATTCCACTCGTTATTACAGGTGGGCGCCTAACATGAAATTTAAAGACTGAGATGTATTCCACTCGTTATTACAGGTGGGCGCCTAACATGAAATTTAAAGACTGAGATGTATTCCTCTCGTTATTACAGGTGGGCGCCTAACATGAAATTTAAAGACTGAAAAGTATTCCACTTGTTATTACAGGTGGGCGCCTAACATGGAATTTAAATACTGAACTGTATTCCTCTCGTTATTACAGGTGGGCGCCTAACACGAAATTTAAAGACTGAAAAGTATTCCACTCGTTATTACAGGTGGGCGCCTAACATGAAATTTAAAGACTGAGATGTATTCCACTCGTTATTACAGGTGGGCGCCTAACATGAAATTTAAAGACTGAGATGTATTCCTCTCGTTATTACAGGTGGGCGCCTAACATGGAATTTAAAGACTGAACTGTATTCCTCTCGTTATCACAGGTGGGTGCCTAACATGAAATTAAAAGACTAAAAAGTATTCCACTCGTTATTATAGGTGGGCGCCTAACATGAAATTTAAAGACTGAAATGTATTCCTCTCGTTATTATAGGTGGGCTCTTAACATGAAATTTAAAGACTGAAATGTATTCCTCTCGTTATTACAGCTGGGCGCCTAACATGAAATTTAAAGACTGAAATGTATTCCTCTCGTTATTACAGGTGGGCGCCTAACATGAAATTTAAAGACTGAAATGTATTCCTCTGTTATTACAGGTGGGCGCCTGACTTTAAATAAACAACTTTTAAAATAAAATGCCATTCCTTTATTTAGGTTGGCGAGATTTCAACAATTTTTAAAATAAAACGCCTTTCCTCTCTTCAGGCGGGCTCCTGATTTCAACAACAACTTAGGAGGAAATGCATCTCCTATGGGTAAACTAAAACAAACTTAGGAGGAAATGCCTCTCCTATGGGTAAAATAATCTTTAGGAGGAAATGCGTCTCCTATGGGTGAAACTAACTTAGGAAGTGCGTCACCTATTGGCAAAACTAGACTTAGGAAGTGCGTCTCCTATTGGCAAAACTAGACTTAGGAAGTGCGTCTCCTATTGGAAAAGACATGGAATGTATTCCCTTGTTATACAGGTGGGCGCCTGATGGTAAAGACATGAGATGTATTCCCTTGTTATACAGGTGGGTGCCTGAAATATGAAATGAACAGACAAAAGTATTCCTCTCGTTATTTAGGTGGGCGCCTGTCTTCAACAACAACTTTGAAAAATAAAATCCTATTTGAGGGCAGATGAACCCGACGTATCCTATTTGAGGGCGGATGAACCCGACATATCCTATTTCGAGGGCGGACGAACCCGACATATCCTATTCGAGGGCGGACGAACCCGACATATCCTATTCGAGGGCGGACGAACCCGACATATCCTATTCGAGGGCGGACGAACCCGACATATCCTATTCGAGGGCGGACGAACCCGACATATCCTATTCGAGGGCGGACGAACCCGACATATCCTATTCGAGGGCGGACGAACCCGACATATCCTATTCGAGGGCGGATGAACCCGACATATCCTATTCGAGGGCGGATGAACCCAAAATATCCTATTCGAGGGCGGATGAACCCAAAATATACTATTCGAGGGCGGATGAACCCAAAATATCCTATTCGAGGGCGGATGAACCCAAAATATCCTATTCGAGGGCGGATGAACCCAAAATATCCTATTCGAGGGCGGATGAACCCAAAATATCCTATTCGAGGGCGGATGAACCCAACATATCCTATTTGAGGGCGGATGAACCCGGCATATCCTATTCGAGGGCAGATGAACCCAAAATATCCTATTCGAGGGCGGATGAACCCAAAATATCCTATTCGAGGGCGGATGAACCCAAAATATCCTATTTGAGGGCGGATGAACCCGGCATATCCTATTCGAGGGCAGATGAACCCAAAATATCCTATTCGAGGGCGGATGAACCCAAAATATCCTATTCGAGGGCGGATGAACCCAAAATATCCTATTTGAGGGCGGATGAACCCAAAATATCCTTAAGACTTGAAAATGTCCTACCTCGAATACTTGCTGCGGATTATTTTGCTTGGGATGAATTTTCCCTTTCTACCTTACCCATTATGGGTTGTCCGACCCTCTTGAAATTTGGTCAAAAAATCCGTCGAAGATGCTTGTACATCTCGATGATCCGCTGGGGATAACTCTACTGAAGATAACTCTGCTGAGTAAATATGTTATCTTACTCCTTTCAGAACTACTTCCTTTTGAGTAGGATGTTTCATTCCCCTGCAAACTACTTCCCATTTTTATTTATTATTTTTTTTTTTTTCTCTTTTTTTTTCTTTTTTTTTATTCTTTTTTATTATTTTTTTTATTTTATGCATAGCTTCTTCCTTCGAAGATTAACTCCCTTGAGACTCGTTTTGCCTTTCCCCGAAAGGAACCGCTGAGGATACCGATTTTCACCAAACTTGTGTTGGACTCCTCGAAACTGCTAGGGATAACACTGTTGGGGAATTATTTACTTACCTGTTGGGGGTAAAATGTTATCAGCTGGGGATAACGCTGTCGTGGATAACACTGCTGGGGGATTCTGATTCCTTTGCTGGGGAACAACTTCCTCCATTGAAACTTATTATGTTGGGGGCACACTGGTTTAAAGACCACTTCCCTTGAGACTGGTGTTATCTTTACTTTTCCCCAAATGGGTACCTGACTTCCAGAAAATTTTCTAAATGAAAGGAAAATTTTCTGCCCCAGTTTGATAATATCCCTTGCGGCATGCATTTTGGCATCAATGCCATTTCCTTTACCTGTTTCAAATCAAACAAAATTTGTTAGTTTAAAACATGGTGGTTGGTTGTGATACTCCTACTGGGATGGCTTTTCCCTTTCTCCTTCCTTGCTCTGCGTTCCACAACTTGTTGGGGATGATATTCTTTGCTGGGGATAATCCCATTCTGCTGGGGATATCCCTCTTATTTTGTGGCATAGACGGAAACTTGCATTTTCCCGACCTTTTAGTCTCGCATGAATTTCCCAAATCATGCTCATTGCTCTCCTTAATTTGTCCACATGCCTTGGCCTCGAGGTTTATAACTTTTGATTTCGGCAAGGATATCCCTCCTGACATTCGTCACCCCTTTTGTCAATTCCCTTTTGCTGGGGATATCTTCCTTGACACTGGCCTCGCGCTTGTTCCTTGCCGACTATACCATTTGGATGTAATAGTCAGATCTCATCTTGTATAATGGGAAAGCTAATGGCATATTTAGAAGTCAATTCTCACTTGTCTGACCAAACAGACTCTATTGGGGAATTTTCTATGAAAGGAAAAAGATAAAAAGGAACAGAATAAAAAGATACAGGAAAAAGATGACTCTTTAACAAAAGAAACTATAAACAAAAACCTATCAAACGCAGATACCGACTCTAATGGTCATGACATGCACATGTGGCCTATCCTTCACCGTCAATCGTCTTTCAAGACCTTCAACTGGCAATCTGATTCTCAATCTTATTCGACTTGTAGTGCCCGAAGGGTTTTCACTATCAAGCATCTCTCATTTTGGTTTTTCTCTCAGCTTTCACCGCCTTATGGTGCTTGTGAAGGTTTTCACAGATAAGACTCTCTCAGTTATATCACTTTCCAGCTGGGGATTTGGCGTGTTGCCGGTATGACAATTTCTGCTGGGGCTTAGAATCCTTTCTGTTGTGGAACAGAGTGTTATGTTCACCGGTAAGACTCTCATTTGTCTGACTCGGCATCTTTTGAAGACTGATCAAAAGGTCTTTCTTTGGACCGTAATGTGGGTTTTGGATAGGGCTAGAAAGAAAGGGTATTAAAGGCTCAAAAAATGAATCGATTTTGGGTTATTAATTACAACCTTCGGAACTAGATTTATTTACAACAAACGCAACCTTTGCCCTAGTTTCTTGCTTGGGGATATTTTAATTGTTTTTTTTTTCATTTTTCAAAATTATGACCGAGCCGTGAAGCGCCTACGTATCCTCCTTGAGGAATCAGGTCAAACGTAGTTCCCAATTCCTCTTTTTCATTTGACTTTCTTTTTTTTTTCTTTTTTTTTATCATTTCTCTTTTCTTTTCTCTTTTTTTTTTGTTGTTTCATTTCTTTCACTTTTTTCTTCTTCGTTGCTACTGATTCCGAACGAGGGGTATGAAAGAAAATAAATAAGGCTCAAAAGGAGTTAACGAAGGATAAAGTGTTTAGGTAACAGAACAAAATACCTTCGTCATTCCAGTCTTCAAAACATGCCAAGTGCAAACAACACAATTGACCGAGTTCAAGAGGCTTGGCGGTGGAGGGGGTGGTGCTTTTCCCGTTATCCATGCCGGATACATGTCTGCCACATGCTGTCTCAGCATTTTTACTTCTTTTACTAACCCGTTGTTCCGTTCGACCAATTGTTGTCAGTCATCAGTACCGACCCACTCAGTCCTGCGGTTCTGAGCCATTGTCCTCTGACTTTGCTTTGCAGGGAGGAGTTACTACAACCAACCACGTTTCTATATATGAACACAGCAAAGGGAAGCCATCACGTTAGTGTTAGGGCATTTGACAGATAATCATGTATCAGAGATACAATGCACCTAAGCAGTTAGACAATTGTGCCCCTCTGAAATCTCCCACACTTTCCTTTATTCATTTTTTTTTGGTGGTGGTCGAATCTTATGGAGATTGCCTACGTATCATGACCCCGCATGAATCAGACCTTGCGTAGTTCGGACCATAAAAGATAAACAATAATAAACATTTTATTTTCAATTTTCATATTAAAACAAACTCGAAAATCAAACAACCCATATAATCTAATCCAAAGATTTACAAACGGCCAGCTCCTCTTCTTCGTTTTGACAAATGCAACCAAACGGTTATTTTTGCAAATGTGGCCCCTTCCAAATTTCACATGAATTTTGAGGCCGGGAGGATTATTTTATGACACTTTACAAACTTGTCCATTCTTTTACGAAAATAACCTTTCGACAATTGAAAGATACTCTAAGGCTATTTCGGCAAGAACGGTTTAAGACGCGGCCGAATCTGGCTCGGCTTATTTTGACTAAAATTCAAACGGTATTCACTTGACCGCTGACTCTTTGTTTTCTTTTTCTTTTCAAATTACAATAAAATCTGGTGTTGCAAACACGGCCCTTCAACGCCTCGAGGACGAAGATTTTCTAAGGCTGTGTGGGTCAACTGGACCAAAAATCCTAAACATGACCCAAAAGGTGGCTGTTTATGCAAAGTCAGCCTTCCGGCGTCCCTTTCCGGAACATTCGGCTATGTCTTGATAAAACAGCGTCACCCGACTTCTTTATGACTATTTTTATCATTTTTCAAATTAGAAAACTCAATATTGCAAGCACGGCCTTTCAACGTCTCGGGGACAAAGATTTTTAAGGCTGTGTGGGTCAACTGGGCCAAATCTTAAAAAAATGACCCCAAAGGTGGTTGTTTATGCAAAGTCAGCCTTCCGGCGTCCCTTTCAGGAACATTCGGCTATTTATGACAAAACAGCATCACCTGACTTCTTTATGACAAAATTAAAATTTGACATATATTTTTTGTCATTTATTTGTATTTGGCTTTTTTAGCAAAAGGGGGGTTGGACCCGATGAGGGTTGCCTACGTATCTCACATCCGGTGAGAATCAAACCCGCGTAGTTCGGGTAGGTCACGAATAAAGTAAAATAAACTAATTTTAAATTATTATTATTTTTTGAATTTGTAAAAGAACTGCTTTAAAAGAAGAAAGGAAGTATATTTTTTTTTTGGATTTTTGATTGATTTTCTTTTGAAAGAAAGACTTCTAAGAATTCCTTTTCTTTTGATTAGAACTTTGAGAATTTCAAAAGTAAAAGGAAGATATATTTTTTTTGTTGAATTTTCATTTGTTTTCTCCTATTCTAAAGAAGAAAGAAAATATTTATTTTTTTGGAATTTTACCTTTAATAAAAGAAATGCTTTCTAAAAAAAAATATTTTTTTTTGAATTTTGAATTTTCTTTTCAATTTTTAAAGAAGAGGGAAAACATTTTCGATTTTTTTTTTAAAAGAAAACATTTTTATTATTTTTGTTTTATCAACCATGGAAAATAAAGATATTTATATTATTTTTTGCAAGACATATCTTTTTGGAATTTTACTTTGAATTTTCTTGGCAAGACAAATACTCTTCGCAACAAATAAAGATATATATATCTTTTGGAAATAAAAAAAACTTTTCTGATATATATATATATGACAAATAATGAAAGACTCTTTTTTTTATTATTATTATTTTTTTATTTTTTGCATTTTCATAAGCAAATAAATAATAAAAAAACCATTTTAAAAGTAAGACTCTTTTTCATTTTCATTTTCGTGGTAAGACAAACTATATATTTTTCTATTTTTTTTTTTTTGAAAAACAAAACAGAACAACGACTTTTTTTTTTCTTTTCTTAGCTTTTAATAAAACAAACTAATAAGATTTTTTTTTTCATTTTCTTAAAATTTCGTCCGAGTTTTGACAGTATTTGGGCATTTGTTTTCTTTTCAAAAATAAACAATCAATTCCCTAACCGTTATTTTTTTTTTCAATTTTCAAAATATTATTCCTGATATTCACAAGTCAGTCAGCACACAAGTCCGAATCAAATAAATGCGCAAATAGTAGCAAGTAAGATGCATCAGGATGGTCAATTTCATTTTTTGGTACACCTGTCCTAGACAGACCCAACCCCTGCGTTGAGCCTCCAAAGTCAGATGCACATTATGCAGATAAGCGTTCCTACTAGGGATCCGGCATGAAGCTGAGTTATTCTAAGTTCATAACCTAGGCATTTGTTCTAGACCTGGCTTACCGGAGCGGACAACTCGAGCCGAGGATGGGAGCTGTGTACCGGTAACCAAAAGGCCATCCGGTTTCGCAACTCCTCCGAATCCTCGTTCTATTTTGGTATATGACACTAACAGAAAGAAGTCACGACCAGCGTGCACTCCTCAAGAGAGAGAAGAGAGGGGTTTCGGCACAGTTTATATATACAGTCCAAGTAATACCAAAGCGGTAAGAGCAACATTTTGCACATTTAGGCTAAAACATATAATAAAATCAGATAATAAATAAAGTCAAATAATAACAATTATTCTAAGCTCGAATTCTTAACCCTGAACCAGTGGTTCTGGTTATTCTCCCCAGCAGAGTCGCCAGAGCTGTCACACCTCCTTTTTACGCACCCGCGAGGGTACAAGGGAGTTTTTTCCAATTAAAGGACAATCGAAACGGGATTTATTTATTTATTTCAGAGTCGCCACTTGGGAGATTTAGGGTGTCCCAAGTCACCAATTTTAATCCCGAATCGAGGAAAAGAATGACTCCATACTATAGTCTGCGTACCAGAAATCCGGATAAGGAATTCTGTTAACCCGGGAGAAGGTGTTAGGCATTCCCGAGTTCCGTGGTTCTAGCACGGTCGCTCAACTATTATATTTGGGTTGATTATCTGATTTTATACGAATATGAACTTATGTGCAAATTTTAACTTTTAACCGCTTTTATCATTTACTGTTATTTTTGTCAAGAATTGCAACGTTGTGAAAATGTATCTCGAACCACGTTACAATCAATGTACCCGTGGTCGTCGATACACTTTGACTCCGTTGAGATTTGGATTTGGGTCACATCAATGTGCACCCGAGTTTAAGGAAATTAAATTATTAAAGGCGCGCCTAAAGCGACTAGCGTATTTATTTTGGGTAGGACCGTGGAATTTTGCTAAACGGTCCATCCCGAAAGCTAAGCAATTTGAAAACAAATATTTACTGAGGGCCCCGCAATTTTGTATTTTTTTTGGCGAGGCTCATCTCATTCTTATTTTTTTAAAAGGAATTTGCAACGTCATGGACACGCATCTCGAACCACATCACAATCAATGTACCCGTAATTAGAAATACATTTCGACTCCGTTGAGATTTGGATTTGAGTCACATAAACGCGCACCCGAGTTTAAGAAGGTAAGATTTATTAAGGCGCGTCCTAAAGAGTCTAACGTATTGTTATTTTAGGAAGATGCCGTGAAGGTTCATTAAACGACCAAATCCAAAGTCTAGTCAATGGTTATGTATTTTATTGAGGGCCCCGTCGATTTGTGATTTATTTGGCGAGGCTCGTCTCATTTTTATTTTAAAGGATAAACCTATAGTGACTACATTTTTCTATTAAGTTTGTCTCTAAAAATAAAAGAAAATTTCTTAATTAATTGCATGCTGAAAAACGTAACTTATTAGTTATTAGTTTACGGCTAATGCGAATGGAAAATTGCGATCGAGTTTGTACAAAGAAAAACGGCTTTCATTTTTATATTCTGTTATTCGATAATACTAGAACATGAGATTGACCATAATATCAAAACAGATTAATTATTCTCCGATTAATTTAAACTAACATTATTAGATGAAGAAAGTATACATATGCAACCTCATTATTCATTAATCATTCGACTACATCTTTATAAGAAGAAAGACAAATTATATCAACCACAAATCTAAACAGGAGGAATTCAACAGGAACAAAGCTTGATTAATATTTCATTTTTTGCTTCAAGCCGAGATTGTACAAATGTGTACCTGGAAACAGCAGTACAAGAACAAAAGAAGGAGAAGTCAGCAGCAATAATACCATAGCAACAGCAGATTCAGCAACACCGCAAATCAGTAACAACCAGTAGAATAACCCAGTAACAGATTGAAAACTCAGCAATACCAAAGTGCAATCACAGTCCAAGCAGAAGAGAGAACAGATACAAGAGGCAGTAGTTTCGGATTTTTGAATAACACTTGAGAAAAGCAAACGGAAATTATTCGAGTGAAAGTTCAAATTGCATTTTCTCTTTTACTCTCAAAATGATTCAAGTCTGTCCGCTCTCCAGTGTAGAAATCTGTTTTATGTTCAACCTCAAGTATTAAACTCTCTCCCCAAAAATCCTCTCAATAATATTCAAGTCCACTTTAATGTTCAACAATAACTCTTATTTATAGCAAGACCTTGTCTTGAATTCCCAACCCCAAATTATTCCCCCAATGGCATGCTTTGTCCCCACTATTAAATGTCTTCTTTATTTTAAACCATGTCCCCCATGCCTACATTAAATAAATACATCCAACACAACCCATTATAATTTGTCTTGTCCCCCATTATATTAAACAAGTACATCAAAAACCCCACCCCATTATATTTTGTCCCTCATGCTTAACATAAAGAATCAAAATAATGTTCAATTACCAAACTACCCCTCCGACCTTATTGCAATTACAAATCTACCCCCGAATGCAATGCAATTTACCAAATTACTCCCATCAGCTCTAAACACTCAATTAATCATAACTTGACCAAAATATGATCAAGATGACCAATTTCTCAACAATCTTCAACAACAATTATATGAACACGATGAACAACACAACTCAAAATTAATGGAATGAATTAACCATATCGGGAACCAATCCTGGTTAATTTAGACCATGAATGTATGAGCAAGGATACAACAATACAAACAACAAAATACATGATTCAAACTAAATCAAACAAATCAAAAACAAACATAAACTCACATTAAATCACTGGATTTAAACATGAACTTCAAACAAAGATGAACATGAATTAAATCTATTTTTAGCAACAAACATGACGGATTCACATGACTCAAACAACATTAATAATTTCTGGAAAATACATAACAACATGAAACAAATTGAAGAAATAATTAATTAAATTTCAATTTGAATCTAACAAACACTAAACTAACAAATATTCACTTAAACAACAATACAAACATGAAGTAAACATGAAAAACAACTAATTAACTTCCATTTGAAATCTGAAAATTAATTCAACAAAAACACATGAACATGAACAAAACCAAAAATCAAATATCTGACCATAGACATGAACAAAACAAACATTTGCCGATTTTAGATTCGAAAATATCAAAACAAAATACGGACAAAATAAAACTCTAAAACTTACTAACCGGAGATGAACAACGACGAATTCGATTGTATGGACTGTTTCGACAAACCTCAAATGGGAATAAATCTGTCCGGACTCAACGACTAACTCGACGACTAACTCGACTTTAAGAAGTACGTCGAAACAGTAACGACAAACACCACAGAAGCTATGATGGTTTGGGAAGGTTTTCCGGCGAGCTCGACATCATCGTGAACGGGAAGAGGCAGAAGAAGCTGGTCGACGATGGCAAAGCTGAAGAAGATGAAACAGTAGCAGCAGCTCGATGAGTCTGTTTGGCTTAAGGACGTCGAGCAGCTGTTCGTCGAGGAGGAAGATGAAGCAGCAGCTCGGAGACAACTTAGTCATGGCGATGCTCAAGCTGAAGAAGATGAAGTGAGGCAGAACAGGAGCAGCTGGTCGACGACATCCATGGAGGAAAGGGCTGGACGACGAGGGCAGTGACGGAGTAGGGTTGAGGATGAAGAAGAACGTGAAGCAGCAGCAGCAGCGACAGCTGCTGCTCGACGGGGGTCCGGCGGTTCAGGCGTCTATGGTCGTTGTTTAGGGTGGTGTTGACGACGAAGAAGAAGGCTGGTACGAGCAGCCATGGTTGGGAGCTTAGAGTTTGAAGGTTTGGAGAAGAAGAAGATGGAGGGGGCAGATGGTTTAGGGTTTTTTGTTCCTTTTTTCTTTTGTTTTGTTTTGTGTTTTTGACAAATGAAGAGTGGGTGTTGGGTTAATGGGGCGTACCGGGTCGACCCGGTCTGAAGTGGACTGGGTCATGGGGAAGATTGGGCAATTATTTGGGCCTGGGGTTGAAACTTGAAGAAGTGGCCCAATCCGATTTTTCTTTGTATTTTTGTTCTCTTTTCTTCTTTTATTTTTCTAAAACTAAATTCTAAAAATACTTAAATTATTATTAAGCACTAAATTAAGTTATAAAAGTGCAAATTAACTCCCCATAACAATTAACGCACAATTAAGTAATAATTAAACATAAAATTATTTATTTGGACATTAAATGCTAAAAATGCAAAAAGATGCCTATTTTTGTAATTTTAAATTTTTGTAAAACAAATTTAATTACTATCAATTATAGAATTAAATCCTACATGCAAAAATGCGACATATTTTTGTATTTTTTATTAATTTAACAAATAAGCAAACACAGACAAATACAAATAATTATCCAAAAATATCACAAAATCTCACAAAATTGCACACCAAGGAAAATCATTTGATTTTGAATTTTTTGGGAGTATTTCTCATATAGGGCAAAAATCACGTGCTTACAGCTGCCCCTCTTTGCCCGAAGACACGAAGGGTTTTCGCGCAAAGATAAAGCGAGCGATTTTTGCCTATCTGAGTAATCCGTGTGAAGCATTTTTTGAAAAAGATTTAACCGAACCTTTGCTTCAAAGGTTTCCTACATATCCCTGGCTAAAGGGGAATCAGGTTAATGTAGTTCGGGAAGTTTTGGTAGCTGCGACTACCGTGGGACTGCAATGTTACTGTTGCATGCTGTTATCACTGCTTACCGATCTCCTTATTACACCGTGCTTAAAAGAAAACAAGAAGCTAGGCTAGATTGTAACTTGTTCTTGTTGCCTTGCTTTCTTGTCTGCTTGCGTTTCTTCCGGTGCTTTTCTTTCATGGATTTGGGAATGACACTGACCCTTTGCTTTTCTGAACACCAGTTTTCATCATTTTGCTCGGTCCGCTAGGGACATGGCTTTCTTCATCAAACTTTTCGGCGGTTCCTCTGGTGGGTACGACTCTCTTCATCAGACTTGTTATGCTGGGCATGATTTAATGTTCACCAGCTGTTTCTTTCAAGACGCCTCTTTTCTTCCTTTTGACTCATGGGCGGGATCCCAACTTCAATACTTGAAATAAAAAGACTGAGTATGCCTCTGTTATATGGGCGGGCTCCCAACTTCAACACTTGAAAAGTAAAGACTGGAATGTATTCCTCTGTTATTATGGGCGGGCTCCCAACTTCAACACTTGAAAAGTAAAGACTGAAATGTATGCCTCTGTTCTATGGGCGGGCTCCCAACTTCAACGCTTGAAATGAAAAGACTGGAAAGTATTCCTCTGTTATTATGGGCGGGGTCCCAACTTCAACACTGGAAATATAAAGAGTGAAAAGTATTCCACTCGTTATTCAGGTGGGCGCCTGACATGAAATTTAAATACTGAAAAGTATTCCACTCGTTATATAGGTGGGCGCCTGATATGAAATTTAAAGACTGAAAAGTATTCCACTCGTTATGTAGGTGGGCGCCTGACATGAAATTTAAAGACTAAAAAGTATTCCACTCGTTATGTAGGTGGGCGCCTGACATAAAATTTAAAGACTGAAAAGTATTCCACTCGTTATGTAGGTGGGCGCCTGACAAGAAATTTAAAGACTGAAAAGTATTCCGCTCGTTATGTAGGTGGGCGCCTGACAAGAAATTTAAAGACTGAAATGTATTCCACTCGTTATTATAGGTAGGCACCTAACATGAAATTTAAAGACTGAAATGTATTCCACTCGTTATTACAGGTGGGCGCCTAACATGAAATTTAAAGACTGAAAAGTATTCCACTCGTTATTACAGGGGGGCGCCTAACATGAAATTTAAAGACTGAAATGTATTCCACTCGTTATTACAGGTGGGCGCCTAACATGAAATTTAAAGACTGAAAAGTATTCCACTCGTTATTACAGGTGGGCGCCTAACATGAAATTTAAAGACTGAAAAGTATTCCACTCGTTATTACTGGTGGGCGCCTAACATGAAATTTAAAGACTGAAATGTATTCCTCCCGTTATTACAGGTGGGCGCCTAACATGAAATTTAAAGACTGAAAAGTATTCCACTCGTTATTATAGGTGGGCGCCTAACATGGAATTTAAATACTGAACTGTATTCCTCTCGTTATCACAGGTGGGCGCCTAACATGAAATTTAAAGACTGAAAAGTATTCCACTCGTTATTACAGGTGGGCGCCAAACATGAAATTTAAAGACTGAAATGTATTCCTCTCGTTATTACAGGTGGGCGCTTAACATGAAATTTAAAGACTGAAATGTATTCCTCTCGTTATTACAGGTGGGCGCCTTACATGAAATTTAAAGACTGAAATGTATTCCTCTCGTTATTACAGGTGGGCGCCTAATATGAAATTTAAAGACTGAAATGTATTCCTCTGTTATTACAGGTGGGCGCCTGACTTTAAATAAACAGCTTTTAAAATAAAATGACATTCCTTTCTTTAGGTTGGCGAGATTTCAACAATTTTTAAAATAAAACGTCTTTCCTCTCTTCAGGCGGGCTCCTGATTTCAACAACTTATGAGGAAATGCATCTCCTATGGGTAAACTAAAACAAACTTAGGAGGAAATGCCTCTCCTATGGGTAAAATAATCTTTAGGAGGAAATGCGTCTCCTATGGGTGAAACAAACTTAGGAAGTGCGTCTCCTATTGGCAAAACTAGACTTAGCAAGTGTGTCTCCTATTGGCAAAACTAGACTTAGCAAGTGCGTCTCCTATTGGAAAAGACGTGGAATGTATTCCCTTGTTATAAAGGTGGGCGCCTGATGGTAAAGACATGAGATGTATTCCCTTCCTATTCGAGGGCGGATGAACCCGACATATCCTATTCGAGGGCGGATGAACCCGACATATCCTATTCGAGGGCGGATGAACCCGACATATCCTATTCGAGGGCGGATGAACCCGACATATCCTATTCGAGGGCGGATGAACCCGACATATCCTATTCGAGGGCGGATGAACCCGACATATCCTATTCGAGGGCGGATGAACCCGACATATCCTATTCGAGGGCGGATGAACCCGACATATCCTATTCGAGGGCGGATGAACCCGACATATCCTATTCGAGGGCGGATGAACCCGACATATCCTATTCGAGGGCGGATGAACCCAAAATATCCTATTCGAGGGCGGATGAACCCAAAATATCCTATTTGAGGGCGGATGAACCCGACATATCCTATTCGAGGGCGGATGAACCCAAAATATCCTATTCGAGGGCGGATGAACCCAAAATATCCTATTCGAGGGCGGATGAACCCAAAATATCCTATTCGAGGGCGGATGAACCCAAAATATCCTATTCGAGGGCGGATGAACCCAAAATATCCTATTTGAGGGCGGATGAACCCAAAATATCCTATTCGAGGGCGGATGAACCCAAAATATCCTATTCGAGGGCGGATGAACCCAAAATATCCTATTCGAGGGCGGATGAACCCAAAATATCCTATTCGAGGGCGGATGAACCCAAAATATCCTATTCGAGGGCGTATGAACCCAAAATATCCTATTCGAGAGCGGATGAACCCAAAATATCCTATTCGAGGGCGGATGAACCCAAAATATCCTATTCGAGGGCGGATGAACCCAAAATATCCTTAAGACTTGAAAATGTCCTACCTCGAATACTTGCTGGGGATTATTTTGCTTGGGATGAATTTTCCCTTTCTACCTTCCCCATTATGGGTTGTCCGACCCTCTTGAAATTTGGTCAAAAAATCCATCGAAGATGCTTCTACATCTCGATGATCCGCTGGGGATAACTCTGCTGAAGATAACTCTACTGAGTAAATATGTTATCTTACTCCTTCCAGAACTACTTCCTTTTGAGTAGGATGTTTCATTCCCCTGCAAACTACTTCCCTTTTTTATTTTTTTATTTTTTATTATTATTATTTTTTATTTTTTATTTATTATTATTATTATTATTATTATTTATTATTATTATTATTATTATTAGCTTCTTCCTTTGAAGACTAACTCCCTTGAGACTCGTTTTGCCTTTCCCCGAAAGGAACCGCTGAGGATACCGATTTTCACCAAACTTGTGTTGGACTCCTCGAAACTGCTAGGGATAACACTGTTGGGGAATTATTTACTTACCTGTTGGGGGTAAAATGTTATCATCTGGGGATAACGCTGTCGTGGATAACACTGCTGGGGGATTCTGATTCCTTTGCTGGGGAACAACTTCCTCCATTGAAACTTATTATGTTGGGGGCACACTGGTTTAAAGACCACTTCCCTTGAGACTGGTGTTATCTTTACTTTTCCCCAAATGGGTACCTGACTTCCAGAAAATTTTCTAAATGAAAGGAAACTTTTTTGCCCCAGTTTGATAATATCCCTTGCGGCATGCATTTTGGCATCAATTCCATTTCCTTTACCTGTTTCAAATCAAACAAAATTTGTTAGTTTAAAACATGGTGGTTAGTTGTGATACTCCTACTGGGATGGCTTTTCCCTTTCTCCTTCCTTGCTCTGCGTTCCACAACTTGTTGGGGATGATATTCTTTGCTGGGGATAATCCCATTCTGCTGGGGATATCCCTCTTCTTTTGTGGCATAGACGGAAACTTGCATTTTCCCGACCTTTTAGTCTCGCATGAATTTCCCAAATCATGCTCATTGCTCTCCTTAATTTGTCCACATGCCTTGGCCTCGAGGTTTATAACTTTTGATTTCTGCAAGGATATCCCTCCTGACATTCGTCACCCCTTTTGTCAATTCCCTTTTGCTGGGGATATCTTCCTTGACACTGGTCTCGCGCTTGTTCCTTGCCGACTATACCATTTGGATGTAATAGTCAGATCTCATCTTGTACAATGGGAAAGCTAATGGAATATTTTGAAGTCAATTCTCACTTGTCTGACCAAACAGACTCTATTGGGGAATTTTTCTATGAAAGGAAAAAGATAAAAGGGAACAGAATAAAAAGGCACAGGAAAAAGATGACTCTTTAACAAAAGACACTATAAACAAAAACCTATCAAACGCAGATACCGACTCTAATGGTCATGACATGCACATGTGGCCTATCCTTCATCATCAATCGTCTTTCAAGACCTTCAACTGGCAATCTGATTCTCAATCTTATTCAACTTGTAGTGCCCGAAGGGTTTTCACTATCAAGCCTCTCTCATTTTGGTTTTTCTCTCAGCTTTCACCGCCTTATGGTGCTTGTGAAGGTTTTCACAGATAAGACTCTCTCAGTTATATCACTTTCCAGCTGGGGATTTGGCGTGTTGCCGGTATGACTCTTTCTGCTGGGGCTTAGAATCCTTTCTGTTGTGGAACAGAGTGTTATGTTCACCGGTAAGACTCTCATTTGTCTGACTCGGCATCTTTTGAAGACTGATCAGAAGGTCTTTCTTTGGACCGTAATGTGGGTTTTGGATAGGGCTAGAAAGAAAAGGGTATTAAAGGCTCAAAAAATGAATCGATTTTGGGTTATTAATTACAACCTTCGGAACTAGATTTATTTACAACAAACGCAAACTTTGCCCCAGTTTCTTGCTTGGGGATATTTTAATTGTTTTTTTTTTCATTTTTCAAAATTATGACCGAGCCGTGAAGCACCTACGTATCCTCTTTGAGGAATCAGGTCAAACGTAGTTCCCAATTCCTCTTTTCCATTTGACTTTTTTTTTTCTTTTTTTTTTAATCATTTCTCTTTTCTTTTCTCTTTTTTTTTTGTTGTTTCATTTCTTTCTCTTTTTTCTTCTTCGTTGCTACTGATTCCGAACGAGGGGTATGAAAGAAAATAAATAAGGCTCAAAAGGGGTTAACGAAGGATAATTGTTTAGGTAACAGAACAAAATGCCTTCGTCATTCCAGTCTTCAAAACATGTCAAGTGCAAACAACACAATTGAACATAGGTTTATAGTCTCTTCCGATGGTGCTGGACTTTGACAATTATGTTAAACATTTTATTTTTTCTTTGTCATTTCTAAAGCACTGTTGGGTGACACTCTCATTATCATGACCGACCCTCATGCCAATTTGGCGAATCTTGCTTTTAACGGTTTTCTTTGTGTTTAACTTGCCCCAGTTCCACATGACTCAAGCTCTGAATAATCTCAAACTGTCCTTATTTTCTTTAAATGGTCTGATCGCCTTTCCGGGGTTTTATGATTAACTTTAAAGACTAGGCCCAAACTGTGTGCGCATGTCATGTCACTAGAATCGGCATTGAACAAAATGGTAAAAGGACTAAACAAAAAGACGAATGGAAACAACAAAAGACCGGATTTGTATTAGACTACCGGTGAAATGGTTTGAATAACAAAACAAACAAAACAATCTAGAACAAAAATACTAAAACAAACTGGACAAAATTTAAACAACCGCTATGACAAAATGGAAAGTTAAGACAGTCTGACACAAGACAGTATCCAACTTATAACCCTAAAAATCCAAACAACAGAAATGACAACAAAATAAGCCACCACAAGCTTCTCTCTTGCTAACCAAGGAACGAAGTGTCTTCCCACTTTATCAAAAACTGGCATCTTAGCCACTGAGCTTTGCATCAATACTGCCAAGACCATTGCCAGCTTCATCATCATCAACCTCCGTCAACAAGTTTTCGATAGGGTTCGAGTGCTCCATGTCACTGTTATCGATCACAATCCGCCCTTCTTGGATCATTTTCTCTACTTCCCTTTTTAAAGTACGACAACTCTCAATGTTGTGCCCTACGACATTGGAATGGTATGCGCATCGCGCTGCCGGATCAAAGTTCCTTGCAAGTGGATCTGGAGTACATGCGGGGAGCGGCTCAATCAAGCCAGCATGCCTTAGCCTCCCAAACAGACTGGCATAAGATACTCCGATAGGGGTGAGAGTCTTTCCTCGTTTCAATAACCTCTTCATTCTTGCATGTTGACAGGGCCGGAAACCTGATCCAGGTGGCTTTTGGAAGGCTTGTGTAGGTGGGTAGGCATTTTGTGGAGCCGGGTACCTGGAAAATGAAGTATGGCGGGGAAAGAAGTGGTGTTGGGGAGCGGAGAAGCTTTGAGGAGTGATGGAGCTACTCGGGTAGCTGGGAAAGCTGCCATAAGTGGGTTGGGATGGAGAGTATGGGGGATCTTCCATTATGGTGTTGGGTGCTTGGGAAATGACCGAGTTCAAGAGGCTTGGCGGTGGAGGGGGTGGTGCTTTTCCCGTTATCCATGCCGGATACATGTCTGCCACATGCTGTCTCAACATTTTTACTTCTTTTACCAACCCGTTGTTCCGTTCGACCAATTGTTGTCGGTCATCAGTACCGACCCACTCGGTTCTGCGGTTCTGAGCCATTGTCCTCTGACTTTGCTTTGCAGGGAAGAGTTACCACAACCAACCACTTTTCTATATATGAACACAGCAAAGGGAAGCCATCACGTTAGTGTTAGGGCATTTGACAGATAATCATGTATCAGAGATACAATGCACCTAAGCAGTTAGACAATTGTGCCCCTCTGAAAATCTCCCACACTTTCCTTTATTCATTTTTTTTTGGTGGTGGTGGTCGCTTATGGAGATTGCCTACGTATCATGACCCTACATGAATCAGACCTTGCGTAGTTCGGACCATAAAAGATAAACAATAATAAACATTTTTTTTTCAATTTTCATATTAAAACAAACTCGAAAATCAAACAACCCACATAATCTAATCCAAAGATTTACAAACGGCCAGCTCCTCTTCTTCGTTTTGACAAATGCAACCAAACGGTTATTTTTGCAAATGTGGCCCCTTCCAAATTTCACATGAATTTTGAGGCCGGGAGGATTATTTTATGTCACTTTACAAACTTGTCCATTCTTTTACGAAAATAACCTTTCGACAATTGAAAGATACTCTAAGGCTATTTCGGCAAGAACGGTTTAGGACGCGGCCGAATCTGGCTCGGCTTATTTTGACTAAAATTCAAACGGTATTCACTTGACCGCTGACTCTTTGTTTTCTTTTTCTTTTCAAATTACAATAAAATCTGGTGTTGCAAACACGGCCCTTCAACGCCTCGGGGACGAAGATTTTTTAAGGCTGTGTGGGTCAACTGGACCAAAAATCCTAAACATGACCCAAAAGGTGGCTATTTATGCAAAGTCAGCCTTCCGGCGTCCCTTTCGGGAACATTCGGCTATGTCTTGATAAAACAGCGTCACCCGACTTCTTTATGACTATTTTTATCATTTTTCAAATTAGAAAACTCAATATTGCAAGCACGGCCTTTCAACGTCTCGGGGACAAAGATTTTTAAGGCTGTGTGGGTCAACTGGGCCAAATCTTAAAAAACTGACCCCAAAGGTGGCTGTTTATGCAAAGTCAGCCTTCCCGCGTCCCTTTCAGGAACATTCGGTTATTTATGACAAAACAGCATCACCTGACTTCTTTATGACAAAATTAAAATTTGACATATATTTTTTGTCATTTATTTATATTTGGCTTTTTTAGCAAAAGGGGGGTTGGACCCGATGAGGGTTGCCTACGTATCTCACATCCGGTGAGAATCAAACCCGCGTAGTTCGGGTAGGTCACGAATAAAGTAAAATAAACTAATTTTAAATTATTATTATTTTTTGAATTTGTAAAAGAACTGCTTTAAAAGAAGAAAGGAAGTATATTTTTTTTTTGGATTTTTGATTGATTTTCTTTTGAAAGAAAGACTTCTAAGAATTCCTTTTCTTTTGATTAGAACTTTGAAAATTTCAAAAGTAAAAGGAAGATATATTTTTTTTGTTGAATTTTCATTTGTTTTCTCCTATTCTAAAGAAGAAAGAAAATATTTTTTTTTTGGAATTTTACCTTTAATAAAAGAAATGCTTTCTAAAAAAATATTTTTTTTTTGAATTTTGAATTTTCTTTTCAATTTTTAAAGAAGAGGGAAAATATTTTCGGATTTTTTTTTTAAAGAAAACATTTTTATTATTTTTGTTTTATCAACCATGGAAAATAAAGATATTTATATTATTTTTTGCAAGACATATCTTTTTGGAATTTTACTTTGAATTTTCTTGGCAAGACAAATACTCTTCGCAACAAATAAAGATATATATATCTTTTGGAAATAAAAAAAACTTTTCGGATTTATATATATATATATATATATATATATATATATATATATATATATATATATATATATATATATATATATGACAAATAATGAAAGACTCTTTTTTATTATTATTATTTTTTTATTTTTTGCATTTTCATAAGCAAATAAATAATAAAAAACCCATTTTAAAAATAAGACTCTTTTTCATTTTCATTTTCGTAGCAAGACAAACTATATATTTTTCTATTTATTTTTTTTGAAAAACAAAACAGAACAACGACTTTTTTTTCTTTTCTTAGCTTTTAATAAAACAAACTAATAAGACATTTTTTTTTTCATTTTCTTAAATTTGACAGTATTTGGGCATTTGTTTTCTTTTCAAAAATAAACAATCAATTCCCTAACCGCTATTTCTTTTTTTTTTCAATTTTCAAAATATTATTCCTGATATTCACAAGTCAGTCAGCACACAAGTCCGAATCAAATAAATGCGCAAGTAGTAGCAAGTAAGATGCATCAGGATGGTCAATTTCATTTTTTGGTACACCTGTCCTAGACAGACCCAACCCCTGCGTTGAGCCTCCAAAGTCAGATGCACATGATGCAGATAAGCGTTCCTACTAGGGATCCGGCATGAAGCTGAGTTATTCTAAGTTCATAACCTAGGCATTTGTTCTAGACCTGGCTTACCCGAGCGGACAACTCGAGCCGAGGATGGGAGCTGTGTACCGGTAACCAAAAGGTCATCCGGTTTTGCAACTCCTCCGAATCCTCGTTCTATTTTGGTATATGACACTAACAGAAAGAAGTCACGACCAGCGTGCACTCCTCAAAAGAGAGAAGAGAGGGGTTTCGGCACAGTTTATATATACAGTCCAAGTAATACCAAAGCAGTAAGAGCAATATTTTGCACATTTAGGCTAAAACATATAATAAAATCAGATAATAAATAAAGCCAAATAATAACAATTATTCTAAGCTCGAATTCTTAACCCTGAACCAGTGGTTCTGGTTATTTTCCCCAGCAGAGTCGCCAGAGCTGTCACACCTCCTTTTTACGCACCCGCGAGGGTACAAGGGAGTTTTTTCCAATTAAAGGACAATCGAAACGGGATTTATTTATTTATTTCAGAGTCGCCACTTGGGAGATTTAGGGTGTCCCAAGTCACCAATTTTAATCCCGAATCGAGGAAAAGAATGACTCCATACTACAGTCTGCGTACCAGAAATCCGGATAAGGAATTCTGTTAACCCGGGAGAAGGTGTTAGGCATTCCCGAGTTCCGTGGTTCTAGCACGGTCGCTCAACTGTTATATTTGGCTTGATTATCTGATTTTATACGAATATGAACTTATGTGCAAATTTTAACTTTTAACCGCTTTTATCATTTACTGTTATTTTTGTCAAGAATTGCAACGTTGTGAAAATGTATCTCGAACCACGTTACAATCAATGTACCCATGGTCGTCGATACACTTTGACTCCGTTGAGATTTGGATTTGGGTCACATCAATGTGCACCCGAGTTTAAGGAAATTAAATTATTAAAGGCGCGCCTAAAGCGACTAGCGTATTTATTTTGGGTAGGACCGTGGAATTTTACTAAACGGTCCATCCCGAAAGCTAAGCAATTTGAAAACAAATATTTACTGAGGGCCCCGCAATTTTGTATTTTTATTTGACGAGGCTCATCTCATTCTTATTTTTTTTAAAAGGAATTTGCAACGTCATGGACACGCATCTCGAACCACGTCACAATCAATGTACCCGTGATTAGAAACACATTTCGACTCCGTTGAGATTTGGATTTGAGTCACATAAACGCGCACCCGAGTTTAAGAAGGTAAGATTTATTAAGGCGCGTCCTAAAGAGTCTAACGTATTGTTATTTTAGGAAGATGCCGTGAAGGTTCATTAAACGACCAAATCCAAAGTCTAGTCAATGGTTATGTATTTTATTGAGGGCCCCGGCGATTTGTGATTTATTTGGCGAGGCTCGTCTCATTTTTATTTTAAAGGATAAACCTATAGTGACTACATTTTTCTATTAAGTTTGTCTCTAAAAATAAAAGAAAATTTCTTAATTAATTGCATGCTGAAAAACGTAACTTATTAGTTATTAGTTTACGGCTAATGCGAATGGAAAATTGCGATCGAGTTTGTACAAAGAAAAACTGCTTTCATTTTTATATTCTGTTATTCGATAATACTAGAACATGAGATTGACCATAATATCAAAACAGATTAATTATTCTCCGATTAATTTAAACTAACATTATTAGATGAAGAAAGTATACATATGCAACCTCATTATTCATTAATCATTCGACTACATCTTTATAAGAAGAAAGACAAATTATATTCAACCACAAATCTAAACAGGAGGAATTCAACAGGAACAAAGCCTGATTAATATTTCATTTTTTGCTTCAAGCCGAGATTGTACAAATGTGTACCTGGAAACAGCAGTACAAGAACAAAAGAAGGAGAAGTCAGCAGCAATAATACCACAGCAACAACAGATTCAGCAACACCGCAAATCAGTAACAACCAGTAGAATAACCCAGTAACAGATTGAAAACTCTGCAATACCAAAGTGCAATCACAGTCCAAGCAGAAGAGAGAACAGGTACAAGAGGCAGTAGTTTCGGATTTTTGAATAACACTTGAGAAAAGCAAACGGAAATTATTCGAGTGAAAGTTCAAATTGCATTTTCTCTTTTACTCTCAAAATGATTCAAGTCTGTCCGCTCTCCAGTGTAGAAATCTGTTTTATGTTCAACCTCAAGTATTAAACTCTCTCCCCAAAAATCCTCTCAATAATATTCAAGTCCACTTTAATGTTCAACAATAACTCTTATTTATAGCAAGACCTTGTCTTGAATTCCCAACCCCAAATTATTCCCCCAATGGCATGCTTTGTCCCCACTATTAAATGTCTTCTTTATTTTAAACCATGTCCTTCATGCCTACATTAAATAAATACATCCAACACAACCCATTATAATTTGTCTTGTCCCCCATTATATTAAACAAGTACATCAAAAACCTCACCCCATTATATTTTGTCCCCCATGCTTAATATAAAGAATCAAAATAATGTTCAATTACCAAACTACCCCTCCGACCTTATTGCAATTACAAATCTACCCCCGAATGCAATGCAATTTACCAAATTACTCCCATCAGCTCTAAACACTCAATTAATCATAACTTGACCAAAATATAACCAAATTCCTTTTTTCTTTTGTTTTGTTTTGTGTTTTTGACAAATGAAGAGTGGGTGTTGGGTTAATGGGTTAATGGGGCGGACCGGGTCGATCCGATCTAAAGTGGACTGGGTCATGGGGAAGATTGGGCAATTATTTGGGCCTGGGGTTGAAACTTGAAGAAGTGGCCCAATCCGATTTTTCTTTGTATTTTTGTTCTCTTTTCTTCTTTTATTTTTTTAAAACTAAATTCTAAAAATACTTAAATTATTATTAAGAACTAAATTAAGTTATAAAAGCGCAAATTAACTCCCCATAACAATTAACGCACAATTAAGTAATAATTAAGCATAAAATTGTATATTTGGACATTAAATGCTAAAAATGCAAAAAGATGCCTATTTTTGTAATTTTTAATTTTTGTAAAACAAAATTAATTACTAACAATTGTAGAATTAAATCCTACATGCAAAAATGCGACATATTTTTGTATTTTTTATTAATTTAACAAATAAGCAAACACAGACAAATACAAATAATTATCCAAAAATATCACAAAATCTCACAAAATTGCACACCAAGGAAAATCATTTGATTTTGAATTTTTTTGGGAGTATTTCTCATATAGGGCAAAAATCACGTGCTTACAACCACATTGGCCTTTCCCGGATGGTAAAAAATAGTGATATCATAATCCTTAAGCAACTCCAACCATCTCCGCTGCCTCAAATTAAGATCTTTTTGCTTGAACAAGTGCTGAAGACTGCGATGATCAGTGAACACCTCACAAGATACGCCATACAAGTAATGCCTCCAAATCTTCAATGCATGAACTATGGTAGCCAACTCCAAATCATGAATGGGGTAGTTCTTCTCATGGGGCTTCAACTGCCGAGAAGCATAAGCAATAACTCTACCCTCCTGCATCAACACACAACCAATCCCAACTCCTGAAGCATCACAATACACAGCATATGAACCTGAAGCTGATGGTAAAACCAACACTGGAGCTGTGGTCAATGTTGTCTTGAGCTTCTAAAAGCTCTCCTCACACTCGTCCGACCATACGAATAGAGCACCCTTCTAAGTAAACTTGGTCAAGGGCGATGCAATGGAGGAAAATCCCTGAACAAACCGGCGATAATAGCCTGCTAACCCAAGAAAGCTACGAATCTCTGTGGCTGAGGATGGTCTGGGCCAACTCTGAACCGCCTCTATCTTCTTTGGATCAACCTGTATACCCTCGCTGGACACCATGTGCCCTAGAAAAGCCACTGAACTGAGCCAAAACTCACACTTGGAGAATTTTGCATAAAGTTTCTCCTCCCTCAGTCTCAGCACCACAACTCTCAAATGCTCCGCGTTCTCCTCCTGACTACGCGAGTACACCAGAATATCATCAGTGAATACAATAACGAACGAATCCAGATAAGGTCGAAATACACTGTTCATCAAATGCATGAATGCTACTGGGACATTGGTTAGCCCAAAAGACATAAAAAGAAACTCATAATGACCATATCTGGTCCTGAAAGCAGTCTTAAGAATATCTGAATCCCTGATCTTCAACTTGTGATAACCTGAACGGAGATCAATCTTGGAGAACACCCTCGTTCCCTGAAGCTGATCAAATAAATCATCAATGTGAGGCAAAGGATACTTGTTCTTCATTGTTACTTTGTTCAATTGCCTATAATCAATGCACATTCTCATCGTGCCATCCTTCTTCTTCACAAACAAAACTGGTGCACGCCAAAGGGACACACTAGGCCGAATGAACCCCTTATCTAGGAGTTCCTGAAGTTGTTCTTTCAATTCCTTCAACTTTGCTGGTGCCATACGATATGGCGGAATAGAAATGGGCTGAGTTCCCGGCACCAGGTCAATACCAAAATCAATATCCCTGTCCGGTGGCATGCCCGGTAGGTCTGCAGGAAAAACATCGAGAAAATCCCTCACAACTGGGACAGAATCAATACTAGAAGTCTCAGCTCCAACATCCCTCACAAATGCTAGATATGAAAGACAACCCTTCCCAAACATACGTTGGGCCTTCAAGTAAGAGATCACTCTACAAGGGATGTAATCAGTCACACCACGCCACTCGATCCGCGGTACACCCGGCATAGCCAAAGTGACTGTCTTAGCATGGCAGTCTAGAATAGCACGACACGGAGATAGTCAATCCATGCCCAAAATGACATCAAAATCCACCATACTCAATAGCAATAGATCCACTCGGGTCTCCAGACCCCCAATAGTCACCACACTTGACCGGTACACACAGTCTATAACAACAGTATCGCCCACTGGGGTAAATACATAAACAGGTAAAGCAAGAGACTTACGGGGCGTACCCAAATAACGAGAAAAGTATTATGACATATAAGAAAAGGTGGAACCGGGATCAAATAATACAGAGGGATCTCTGTGGCAGTCTGAAACAATACCTGTAATGACAGCATCTGAAGCAATAGCATCTGGCCTACCAGGAAGTGCATAGAAACGGGCCTGACCGCCCCCTGATCGACCTCCCCCTCTGGGGCGACCCCTAGCTGTATGACCTCCACCCCTAGCTGGCTGGGCGGGTGGTGAGGTAACTGGAGTAGTAGTCGAGGGCTGACCCCTCTGCTGAGATGAACCAGCCATACGACGAGGACACTGCCTCCACACATGTCCAAACTCTCCACACTCATAACAACTCCCAGGTGCTGGAGAAGGGGACTGAAGGGAACCCCTTACACCGGAGTGACCAGCTGATGCACTTGGTATAAAAGAACCCTGAGCTGACGGGGCACGAGATGAACTCTAGGCTGGAAGGGCACTGAGTGATGACTGGCCCCGCTGAGATCCATAATGACCATGACCCGAAGATGCCCCGCGATACTCTGGGCAGGCTGACTGAGCATGCTTGAAAGAACGACCTCTACCATGCTGAAACTAGCCCCTCAAAGAAGCACCACTATAACTGCCAGATCCTCGAGGCTTCTTGGCCTCCCTCTCCTCTCGATCCTGACGGCGAACCATCTCAATATCGCGAGCGATATCGACCACCTCTTCGAATGTAGCACCCAACACCCTCTCTCGGGTCATAAGAATACGGAGGTGATAGTTAAGGCCATCAAAAAATATCCTGATCCTCTCACGATCTGTCGGAACCATCCAAATGGCATGACGAGCCAACTCAGAAAACCTCGACTCATACTGTGACATAGTCACATCCCCCTATCACAACCACTCAAACTGTCTACGTAGCTCCTCTCTGCGGGACATCGGCACATACTTCTCCAAGAAGAGAGTGGAGAACTGCTGCCAAGTAAAGGGCACTGCTCCAACCGGCCTACGCCTCTCATACGCCTCCTACCATGTGAAGGCAGCCCCAGTAAACTGAAAGGTGGTAAATGCCACACCACTAGTCTCAAGAATCCCTACTGTATGGAGCATTCGCTGACACTTATCAAGAAAACCCTGGGCATCCTCACCCTCGGCACCACTGAATGACGGAGGCTGGAGTCTACCAAACCTCTCAAGACGACGCTGCTCATCATCCGGCATAACTGGCACAATAAACTCCTGAGTTGGTGCAACCAGCTGAGCTGGAGGTGCCCCCGGTGTCTGTAGTCCCTGCACTACTTGCTCAGGTGTGCAAACAGCGGGGGTCTGATTGCCTCCCCCGGCCTGTGAAGTAGCTGCTGCTGTAGTGGTTGAAACTGCCTGAGCCAGGCCAGTGCAAACTGATAAGATCTGTGTCAAGGCCTCCTGAAGACTTGGAACCACAATAGGCACAACTAGTACCTGAACTGGTGCTGTTGGGGCATCCATAGCGGGAGCCGGGGCAGCCGATACATCAACAGGTGCTGCCCTCGGTGCTCTGCCCCTGCCACATCTACGACCGCATCTACGGAAACTGGTGGCCTCAGTGGGTAGCACTAGTGGTCGTCCACCTCGTCCGGTAGCTCGCATCCTCACCATCTGTGAGAGAATGAAATATCAGAAGTTTAGTACTCGGACCAACAAGTTCGCACGACAAGAGTTTCAAGAATATCAAATTTTTCCTAAAGGTTCTGCAGCCTCTCGAGGATAAATACAGACGTCTCCGTACCGATCCGCGAGACTCTACTAAACCTGCTCATGACTCGTGAGACCTAAGTAACCTAGGCTCTGATACCAACTTGTCACGACCCAATCCCCGAACCCGATCGTGATGGTGCCTCTCGTGAAGACAAGGCCAGCCAGACCAAAACGGAACACCTATTTAGAATAGTTAATCGTCATAAACAGTAATAACATATAATATAATGCTCATAAATTGTTGAAATTTAACGATAATAACAGCAGGAACCATCCCGACACAGCCCAAACCGGGGTGTCACAAGTCATGAGTTACTACAAAATCTGCTATAGGTCTACAAAGTACGGAATCCGATACAACAGTTTGAAGAAAACATAAATGATAGAGGATAAGAGAGACAAGGGGTTGCGGACGTCAACAACTACCTCGTAACTCCAAATCACTGCCTAGCCTGGAAGGAATCAGCGCTCAGGTGCGGACTTTGCTATACCTGAATCTGCACACACGGTGCAGGGAGTAATGTGAGTACTCCGACTTAGTGAGTAATAATTACAAATAATTGTTGAAAGTATGAAAACACGTAAAGACACAAAGCAATTCCATATCAAGCAGTAAAATCACTTAAAGCAGTAAATCAGTAAAGAAATCAAATGATATTCCTTTTTAAAACAAGTAAAACAGGTAATTTAACAGGTAATTAACAAGTAGAAATCTGCTCCTCGGGCACAGTATCAACCGCTCAGCATAGTATCAGCCCTCGGGCTCACTCTCAATACAGTATTGGCCCCTCGGGCTACCTCACAATCACTCAACATAATGGTCAGCCATTGTTACCTAACCAAATTGCATCATACAGTGTCATTGTTACCACTGTTTTCAAATCACATGGGTACCCGCGCTCACTGTAGGTGTGCAAACTCCAGAGGGGCCCCTTACGGCCCAAGCGCTATATCAAGCCACCTCGTGGCATCATCACTTAGTATATCCTTACATCACTCAAGCCACCGCATGGCATAAATAGTATCTCAGGACCTCGGCCTCATATCACTCAGCATATCCTCACATATGGCCCTCGGTCTCACTCAGTCTAGAAATCATCATAAGCCCCTTGGGCATTAGTAAAACAGTAGTTCTCAGCCCAAAACATGATGTAAAAATATCATTTAAGTTTCAAATCTGAGTAAAAGTGGCTGAGTTTGTAAAACAGTATATATCAACAGGACTGAGTTCAAATAATAAGTCAAGCACTAAGGAAACAGTGATGAAAATCCCCCAATGGTTCAGATAGTTGGCATGAAGCCCAAATATGGCAATCAGCCCAAATCATGATGGTAACAAATGAATTTCAGTCAAATATTCAGTAAAGTCATCAATCAGGATGGACCAAGTCACAATCTCCAGTAGTGAAAGACCTCACGCTCATCATCCAGCGCGTATATTGCCTCAATATAGCACTACGATTTGCAATCCGGGGTTTCAAACCCTCAGGACATTATTTACAACCATTACTCACCTCGAACTGGCTAATTCTCTAGCTCGCGACGCCTTTGCCCCTCGAATTGGCCTCCATGCGCGTCGAATCTATCCAAAATCAGAACGAATACGTCACAATATGTTAAGGGAACAAAGCCCAAGCGAAAACATTCGAAAAATATCAAAAATCTCGAAATTAGCAAAATCCGAGCCTCGGGCCCACGTCTCGAAATTGGGTAAAATTTACATTTTCAGAATCCTCATACCCTCATGAGTCTAACCATACCAAAATTATCCAATTCTGATACCATTTGGTCCTTCAAATCATCATTTTACATTTTTGAAAGGTTCCACAATTGTCTTCCCAAATTCCATGTCAAATCACGAATTAAATGATGAATTCAGTGATAGATTCATGTATTCTAGCCAAATCTGAGTTAAAATCACTTACCCCGATGAATTTCTTGAAAAACCTTCAAAAAATCGCAGAAATCCGAGCTCTCTAGGTCAAAATATTAAACAAAACCCAAAACCTCATATTTATAGGTATCCCTCAGGTATCAGCTACTGCGGGCCGCACCAAAACTCACGCGGTCCGCGCAAGCCAGTGCGGCCGCACAGGCCTCCCTCTGCAGTGATAGGGTTTAGTAGTTTGGCCATACCTTTTGCTATAGATATCCAAATTTCGATATCTTTACCTTTCTGGAAACTAGACACGAAGGGATACAACTTTCGTTTTTGAATTACCTCTAAATTCTTTGTAGATTAAAAGATATGAGCTTCCGAAGTAGGACCAGCGGATCGTTCCCCACCGCGGTCGCACACCACTTTGTGCGGTCCGCACGGAACTCACCGCGGGCGCACTCATTTTTGTGCGGACCGCATGGGTGAGTTCTGGGGCCTGCAACCCCTGTAGACCTGCTACATCTATGATTTTTGCACTAAAACATCCCGGAACCTACCCGGAACTTCAAACCAATAGTACCAACACATCTCATGACATCGCTCAAATTTGCTCAAAACTTCGGAATGCTCACAACAACATCAAATCACCAATTTAACATAGGATTCAGGCCTAAGAACTCCAAGAACTCTTAAATTATGTTTTCGATCAAAAGGTCTATCAAATCTCGTCCGAATGACTTGAAATTTTGCACACACATCCCAAATGACACAATGGAGCTACTGCTACTCTCGGAATTCCATCCCGACCCCTATATCAAAATCTCGCCTATCAATTGGAATTTGCCAAAATATCAATTTCGTCAATTCAAGCCTATATCTTCTCTACAACTCCAAAACCCATTCCGATCGCGCTTCTAAGTCACAAATCACCTCCCGAAGCTAACCGAACCATCTGAACTCACTTTCGAGCCGTCTAACACATAAGTCAACATCCGGTTGACTTTTCCAATTTAAGCCTTCTTAAAAGAGACCAAGTGTCTCATTTCTTACCAAATCCTCTCTGAACTCAAACTAATAAACTCGATCACATAAAACACGGATAACGAAGCGTAAAGAAGCTGAAATGGGGGAAATGGAGCGGTAATTCATGAGACGACTGGCCGGGTCATCACATCAATGAAGACTATCACGAACGAATCCAAGTAAGGCCTGAACACTCGGTTCATCAAATCCATAAAAGTTGTTGGGGCATTTGTCAACACGAATGACATCACCAAGAACTCATAATGCCCGTACCGAGTGCGGAAAGCTGTCTTAGGGACATCAGATGCCCTAATCCTTAACTGATGGTAGGCCGATCTCAAGTTAATCTTCGAAAATACCTTGGCACCCTGAAGCTAATCAAACAAATCATCAATCCTCGCAATGGATACTTATTCTTGATTGTAACCTTATTCAACTGCCGGTAATCTATGCACATTCTCATTGATCCGTCCTTCTTTTTAACAAACAACACTGGTGCACCCCAAGGCGAGTCACTAGGTCTAATGAAACCTTTTTCAAGCAAGTCTTGCAACTTCTCCTTCAACTCTTCAACTCAGGCGGGGCCATATGATCGGCGAAATAAAAATGGGCTGAGTGATCGGAGCCAAATCAATGCAGAAGTTAATATCCCTATCGGGTGGCATACCCGGCAGGTCTGAAGGAAATACCTCAAGGAATTCACAAAAAATAGGCATATAATCAATAGAAAGAACCCCGGCACTGGAATCATGAACATATGCCAAATAGGCCAAACACCCCTATTCGACCATACGTCGAGCCTTCATATAAGAGATAACACTACGGGTAGAATGATTAGGAGTCCCTCTCCACTCTAAACGAGGTAAACATGGAAAGGCTAAGGTCACAGTCTTGGCATGACAGTCCAAGATAGCATGGTAAGGTGATAACCAGTCCATCCCCAATCTGACATTCGAAATCAACCATGTCCAGCGGTAATAAGTCTACTCGGGTCTCAAGACCCCTAATCGCAACTACACAAGAGCTATGAACACGATCTACTACAATAGAATCACCCACCGGTGTAGACACATAAATAGAAGCACTCAAAGAATCGCTAGGCATGACCAGATACGACACAAAATAAGATGACACATAAGAGTATGTAGACCCTGGATCAAATAGCACTGAAGTATCCCTAATACAAACCAGAACCGTACCTATGATAACTGCATCAGAAGCCTCAGCCTCAGGCCTGGCTAGAAGAGCATAACATCGGGGTTGGGGCCCACCACCCTGAACTATATCTCTAGGACGGCCTGCTGCTGGCTGGCCTCCACCTCTAGCTGCCTGACCTCCACCTCTAATACCTCTACCTCCACTTCTAGCACCTCTACCCCTACCACTAGCTGGCAGAGCGGGCAGTGGAACGCCTGGTGCCTATACCATAGCACGGGAACCCTGCTACTAAGAACTGCTCGGTGCTCGAGGGCAATATCTAGCAACGTGCCTCGTGTCGCCACAAGTAAAACAAGCCCTCGACTGCTGAGGCTGACGACCCTGAAAACTCTGAAGAGACGGTGCACTGATAGGAGCTGGCGGTGCATTGTAGGAGTGCTGATTAGAATACTGCATAGGAGAACCACGGCCACCTGAAGCGTCGTGAGATACCTGAAGTGCTGACTGAAAGGGTCTAGGAGGATGAACTCTACCATACAAATCCCTACCTCCAGACGAGGCGCCACTATATCTGCCTGAATGACGAGGCCTCTTGTCGGACCCCTGACCACCTCCCTGTGACAGAACCATCTCCACTCTCCTGGCCACATTGGCCGCCTCCTGAAAAGAAATCTCACTCCTTGTCTCCGTAGCCATCTGAAGTCGAATCGGCTGAATAAGTCCCTCAATGAACCTCATCAACCTCTCTCTCTCTGTGGGAAGTATGATAAGAGCATGACGGGCCAAGTCGATGAATCTGGTCTCATACTGAGTAACAGTCATAGAACCCTGTTGGAGATGCTCAAACTGCCTCTGATAGGCCTCTCTTTTATTGATGGGGAGAAACTTCTCCAGGAATAGCTGAGTAAACTACTCCCAAGTCAAAGCTGGCGATCCAGCAGGTCTAGACAAACAAAAATCTCTCCACCAAGTCTTGGCGGATCCAGGCAAGCGGAATATAGAAAAGTCGACCCCATTGGTCTTTACTATCCCCATGTTCCTGAGAATCTCATGACAGCTGTCTAGATAATCCTTGGGATCCTCAAAAGATACACCGCTGAAAGTAGTAGTGAAGAGCTTGGTGAACCTGTCCAATCTCCACAAAGCATCGGTAGACATAGCTGCTCCATCACCGGTCTGAGATACCGCACCTGGCTGAACTGCTCCAACTGGCTGAGCTGTTGGAGTCTGAAACTGGGGAGTCATTTGCTCCAGAGTGCGAGTAGCAGAAGTCTGGGCTCCTCCTCCAGCCTGAGAGACGGCTGGTGCTACAGGAAGCCAAGCCTGCCTGGGTGACACTCTCCATAAGGCCCACTAGACGGACCAGAGCATCCTGGAGTACTGGGGTAGCAATAAACCCCTCTAGGACCTGAGCTGAGCCCACCAAAACTATCTGGGCTGGAACCTTATCATCAAAGTCAACCTGAGGCTCCGTCGCTGGTGCTGCTGCTCTGGGCTGAGCTCTACCTCTACCTCAGCCTCTAGCACAGCCTCGGCCTTGCCCTCTACCCCTCGTGGGAGCTGTTGCTGGGGTCTCGGGCTGCGGATCGATGGATGAGGAAGCGCGTGTTCTCGCCATCTGCGAAAGAACAGAGTAAAAATTCAATTAGCATTGAGAAACCAAACTGCACGACAGGAAAGAATAAATGTGAAGTTTTTTCCTAACTCTATAGCCTCTAGGGGATAAATACAGACGTCTCCGTACCGATCCCTCAGACTCTACTAAGCTTGTCTATAAACTGTGAGACCCAAGTAACCTAGAGCTCTAATACCAACTTGTCACGACCCGAATTTCCCGCCCTCGGGAATCGTGATGGCGCCTACTAATGTGAGCTAGGCAAGCTGACTGTTTGAACAATTTAAATTTTCCCATTTTAAATCCTTTAACAATTACAAGCAATAATTTAAAGACAGTGGAATTTATGACAAGCAGAAGAAAGACAATAAAACTACTGAGTATATCCAATACAATTGTTTAAACAAGACTACCCAGAATTGGAGTCACAGCTTCACAGACGGTCTAAGAATACTACAAACAAGGTCTGAATGAAATACATAAGTCTGTCGATGAATAAGTAAAAACAGTAAAAGAAAAGATAGGATGAGACGCCAAGGCCTGCGGACGTCTGCAGGACTACCTCGGGTCGCCTGCGTGGGTTGAAGACAGCACCCTCACTGCGGTCCAAACGCTCCGGTATCAGTATCTTAACACAGTGCAGAGTATAGTATCAACACAACCGACCCTATATGCTCGTAAGTGCCTAGCCTAACCTCGGCGAAGTAGTGATGAGGCTAGGACCAGACTACCAAATAAACATGTGCATCTAAATCATATATAGCAAAAATAGAAGTAGATAATTACAACTAAAGTTGGGCGGGGGAAACATGTTGCGGGGAGTAACTGGTAACAATAGAACGACAGTAGAGAAATATAAGGAATGGCATAAATCAATTACCAGCAAAGATAAGGAAATAGAAGAAGAGGTACACATGTAATACCGTTGCAGGAGTGCAACCCGATCCCATTTCATATGATACCATTGCAGGCGTGCAACTCGCTCCTATATCATATACTACCGTTGCAGGCATGCAACCCGCTCCCATTTCATATATTACCATTGCAGGAGTGCAACCCGCTCCCATTTCATATATTACCATTGCAGGCGTGCAACCCGCTCCCATTTCATATATTATCATTGTAGGCGTGCAACCCACTCCCATTTCATATGTCACCGTTGCAGGCGTGCAACCCGCTCCCATTTCATTTATCAACACCAATCACAAAAGAATCCTAGCAATAGAACAATAATATAACAGCAACATCGCCGCAAGGGAACTATAATATCAAAACAAACATCCCGGCAAGGGAACAATAATATGACAATAACATCCCGGCAAGGGAACAATAATGATAATAACATCTCGGCAAGGGAACAATAATGATAATCCTCATATAAAGCGCAATAAACCACAACGTGTCATAACAATTACAATACAAGACTCACGGGCATGCTTAACACCGACGTATAGATACTCGTCACCATGCCTATACGTCGTACTCCATAGTTACCACGTAGCAAATAAGACATGACTCTTAATCCCTCATGCTAAGGTTAGACCAAACACTTACCTCGAACTTTTACGGCGAACTCAAGCCTCAAACATCGATTTTCCTTTTGAATTTGGCTCCAAATCAATTGTATCTAGACATAATCGACTTAATAACATCAATAAACGCTAAACAATCCAATCCCAATGCTTAATTATAGATTTTCTATCATTCTTCCCAAAAAGTCAAAAATCGACCTTAGGCCCGCTTGGTCAAAATATGAGGTTCGGACTAAAACCCGATCACCCATTCACCCACGACCCCGAATATGTAATTACTTCAAAAATCCGACCCCAAAACGAGGTCTAAATCCCAATTATACAAAAAGCCCTAACTCTACCTAAATCCCTACTTTTCTACCTTAAGAACATGATTTAGGCCTAGAAATCTAATTAGTGTTAATGGAAATTGAAGAAAATGAGTCTAAGATTACATACCTATGAATTTGTGGTGAAGTTCTCTTTCAAAAATCGCTCAATTTGGACTTTGGAAGAAGAAGTTATGAAATTTGGGTTAAATCCCATAAGTTCTGTTACTGTTTAAAAAATCACTGGGCAGGCCTTCATCACGCTCACGATTGGCCTGTCGCGTTCACGATGGGTCAGGCCCAGCTGATCATCGCATTCACGTTCGCATTCGATGGCTCGCGTTTGTGGAGCTTCAGCTCCTAGAGCCTTCGCGTTTAACCTTATGCGTTCACGAGTGCCTGGACGCGTTCGCGAAGGGTACTCCCAACACAGCCTCGCGTTCGCGTCCCAAGCTCCACGTTCGCGAAGAACAAAGTGGTACCTGAGGAAATTGCCTTATGCGTTCGCGGGTGGAACCACGCGGACGCGAACAAACCCTCTGTGCACCTGAGACAGCAAAAACCTGCAATTTTTCCTAAGTTCAAAACCTTCCGAAACTCACCCGAACCCTCGGGGCTCAAAACCAAACATGCATACTAACTCAAAAACATCATATGAACTTATCTGTGTGATCAAAAACTCCAAAATAACCTCTTAAACAACGAATTTAGCATAGAAATCTAAGAAAAATCTCAAAACGTTCAAAGTATCAATCTTCACAACTACGGATCCGAATCACCTCAAACGACTTCCGTTTCTTACCAAATTTCACGGACTCATCTTAAATCACATATAAGACCTGTACCGGGCTTCAAAACCAAAATACGGGCCCGATACCATCAAATTTTAAACACATTTCATTTCCAAAAACTCATAAATATTCCAGAAAACAATTCTCTTTAATAATTCATTTCTCGGGCTTGGGACCTCGGAATTCGATTCCGGGCATACGCTCAAGTCCCATATTTTCTTACGGACCCTCCGGGACCGTCAAATCGCGGGTCCGGTTCTGTTTACCCAAATTGTTGACCGAAGTCAACTTAAATTTATTTTAAAGTCAAAATTCATCATTTTTCACAAATTTCCATATAATGGCTTTCTGGTCGGCTACATGCCCGGACTGCGCACGCAAATTGAAGTGATGCTAAAAGAGGTTTTTAAGGCCTCAGAACACAGAATTTATTTTTAAAACAAGTGATGACCCTTGTCATCACAATAAATTTCACTAACTAACATGGTATAGGGTTTAGATATAAATATAACTAACAAGAAGGAAAAACATGATCTTAATAAGTTAACAAGTAGAGGCATGGGCGGCTAATATGGTAGAAGACTTGTACTAAAGCATAGCAAAATAGATACGACATGGATACAGATATAACAACAGTAAATAGGCATGGTATTTGCAAGTTAAGCAGGTAGAATGCAGGGGCAACACAACAACAATTGAGGTAGAGAACATAGGCAGAACAATAATGGCAAGTCATATAAGAACCATAAGTATGACAATAACAGCTCAAGATAAAGTCATGAACATAAATACGAGGTAAAGATATCATAACAAAATGCATGTCCCTCGTCCTCACCTTCACGGAATCATCCTTCGTGTCGTGAACTCGTGATAACATAAAAGCATGATAATATAAATAAAATAGCATTGCATCACCCTTCGTACTTTTACTCTCAAATGATATGGCACGACATCACCCTTCGTGTTTTACACTCACATAACATGGCATGGCATCACCCTTTATGCTTTTACTCTCAAATGATATGGCACGACATCACCCTTCGTACTTTACACTCACATAACATGACACATCATCACCCTTCGTGCTTTACACTCACATAATATGGCACAGCATCACCCTTCGTGCTTTACACTCTCCCTTACCAAGCATATGTATATCAATGACAAACAAGGTAGGAAGCATAATTAACTTCACGGAGAGTGTTTAAACGAATATTCCAAATGAACCCCAATCACAACTTTCAAGTCGACAATAGTTCAATAAACCCTCAAGAATCTTATTATTCAAGTACTTCAATAAATCTCGAAGATATCGGCCGTAGCAATGTATTAATGATTAAGCATAAAGATGATCGAATTAGACACATCAATATTTCTTAGAATTCCGTCAAATTGTAATCAAGTTATAAAGAACTAATCTTGGCTTCTAAAATTTAATTCTATGTTCTTAGTATCGATGAGTCAAGTAAAACATGAAGCACGAAGGTCACGTAATTCTACAAGACACAATCTATAACATAATCTACCCCCGAGCATGATTAACCCTGGCACATTCATATATGCTCGTCACCTCATATATGTATCACCCCCGCATGCAGCAAACAATGTCAAATAGTAGAAAAAATTTCCTCAACAAAGTTAGGCAAGATACTTACATCACTCCGAAATCGACTTAAAGTTCAACCACAGCTTTGCCTTTCAAACAAGCCTCCAAACCAACCAAATCTAGAAATTATCAACCAAATGATTCAAAATAAGCCTTAGGAACTACCTACGAATGAAAAAGGTTCAATTTAGGTTATTATTGAAAAGGTCAACAAAAGTCAACTCTTGGGCTCGCTTGGTCCAAACCCGAGATTCGGACCAAAACTCGATTACCCATTCATTCCTGAGCCCAGTTATGTAATTTATTTCAAAATCTGACCTCAATTTGAGGTCTAAATTTCAATTTTATAAAAATCCCTAATTCTACCCAAATCCCTAATTTCTACCATGAAAATCCTAGATTTTAGGTTGAAATATTATGAAATGTAGTGGAAGATTGAAAGAAAATAGGTTAGAATCACTTATGAATGAATTGGGGAATAAGAGCTCTTAGGAAAATCGCCTCTAAGGTTTCTAGGTTTGAAAATTTGAGAGAAAGAACTAAAATCCCATTTTTCAGCTATTTGTCCAGTTGCAGATGTCGTATTTGCGACTTGGGGTTTGCAAATGTGAAGAACCAGTCGCAATTGCGAAGTCTTCCCTTTTCTGCTATCATTGCAATTGCGCACAATAGACCCTTCACAAATACGACCCAAATGATCACAAATGCGAAGAAGCTCTCCCCAAGTGCTCTTCGCAAATGCGAACATTGGGTTCGCATTGGCTTGGCAACATTTCGCAAATTTAGACCTTGCAATTGCGAGATCTGAGGCATCCACTAGAAATAGCTACACCGGCTATTTTTCCTAACTCTAGAACCACTGCGAAGCTTAACCGAAACTCACCCGAGCCCTCGAGTCTCCAAACCAAATATGCACACAAGTCCAAAAACATGACATAAACTCGTTCGCGCAATCTATACATCAAAATAACCTCTAAAGCATGAATCAGACACCAAAATACATGAAGGTCAAAATAAACTTCAAGAACTTCTAGAATCACAACCAAGCGTCCGAATCATATCAAATCAACTCTAGATGGTGCCAAATTTTGCACGCAAGTTCCATATGACGAAACGAACCTACCTAAGGCATCGAACACGCATAACAACCTTGAAATGTTGAATCGCACTTCAAGTCAAAATCAATGAACTTTGAAACTTCAACTTCTACAACTGATGCCGAAACCTATCAAATCACGTCCAATTGACCTCAAATTTTGCATACAAGTCACATTTGACATTACGGACGCACTCCAACTTCCGAAATGAGAATCTAACCCCAATATCAAAAATTCCACTCCCGATCAAACTTCCCAAAAATCTAACTTCTGCCATTTCAAGTCTAATTCAATTACGGACCACCAAATCACAATCCAGACGCGCTCCTAAGTCCAAAATCACCTAATGGAACCGATGCAGCTTCATTCCGACGTCAAATGCTAAAAAGGCAAACTTGGTCAACTCTTCCAACTTAGAGCTGAATAACTTGAAAACCAACACCCACAATTCGCACAAGTCATACTACACCATGCAGAGATACTCCAACCCTTAAACTACCGAGCAAAGTACAAATGCTCAAAACGACCAGTCGGGTCGTTACACCCTCTACCACTTAAATATATGTTCGTCCTCGAATGTGCTAGGAGTCATTCCAAAGCTATCAAATCTTGGTGTAACCTTATTATGCATGTACCCAGGGGTGATCCCACGTCACCCTGCTCCATATAAGACTGCCAACATAACATAACTAGATATCCTTACTTCAACTTTGGTCCTTAAATCTTAGAACCCAATCTCCAACATCCAAAATTCAATAAGGCTCTAATCTCGCATCTACACACTGTATAGGTACGAACAAACTGTATTAAGTCATAACCATACCCCAAGATGTAATCACATGATCTAGCCCCATCACTCAGATACTCACAGCAGTAACTGCTTACCAATATGGCTGCCCAAAAATAAATTCGGTGCCGGTAGCAAACCTCATATCGATTAGAACCTCGTTCAAAACCTTCATACATTGTCGATGATAAAAGAAACACACATAATCTCTTAACCACTCATCTGATCAATAAGCCAAGAAAATCACTCGTCCGACTAGGGCCATTGCCAAATCCTCAGCAAAATATAGTATCATTCTTCCAAACCTTCTTTATCCCAATACAATAATGCAAATCTTAGGTGTAGAAACCTCATCTCAGACAATACAAGCAGCCCAACCGACAAGCCTCAGCAAAATCATATGGATCCCCACACAACGCGGTTTTGTACACCAAACAAGTAATAATTCAGACATAACAGGTAATAATAAGAAAGTTAAATAAGAAGGCTACTAAACAAGATAAGCAGATAGGGTAATTTTAACATTATCTTATGAACTATTTTCAACAAGGTGAAAGCAAAATACACGAAGTAAGCATAAGGAGTTATATTTCATCACAGTACTGTTGCGGCGTGCAACTCGATCCCATCATATCACTCCACATAGGGTACCTATTAAGCCATAACACGCGGGCTCACTGATCATTTATGAGTCAATATCAAGCACAATAAAGTGCACAAAATATAACGGTGGGGATATTATTAGGAACAAACAATACTGAGAAAGACAAGCACAACTATGGTGCAATAAGCAAATCAACATGACGAAGGCCATCTCGCCCATAATGCCATGAGGCCTAAACTGAATTACAATATGCATGCGAATAATCATGTATCCCTCACAACCCCTCATAGCATAAGAGAGAAACACATAACATAGACTAAGGTGTGAATAGCATCGATTCCGCCCGATGATATACCTATGGTAACAACTACCCAGTAGCAAGCAAATTTGATCCAATACAGAATACACATCCTCATTAGGCTCACAGATAATCCCCAAACCTGATTCTGATCATTCTCGAACAGGCAAATAACCTTCCAAAAGCCCATAGCAACCTTTCCATAACACATGCCATCAATCACCCAATCCTCTACATTCCTTCACAAGTCGCAATCAAGGAATAGTCTTCCAACGAGACATCCAGTCTCTGAACCTCTTGTATACCAGAATTTCCATACCCAATATCAACACCGCTACTCAAATAGTGATGCATCATTCATACTCCATCATCTTACGAAAAAATACTCACAAGTCAAAACACAATGTACCTGCCAACAAGCGAACTCTCCCCCGGCGAAAACAAATAGTGCCAGCATAATCTTAAAAATCTGAAATCATCCTTGACATCAAGAACTCATATCCTTTATTCCAAAACTAAACCACAACCTTGTACATGCAACTTTTCAACCCCACACGGCGCATCGCCTCTAACATGCTAACTTGCAACACTACAAAAATACCATAATCAACTTTGAACCATGAGCAAATTGAACATCTAGCCGTGAACCTTTCATTTAACTCAATCCAGGAGAATATCACCTCACATAATATATCTTTTATACCTGTTGCAAACACTAACTACGGCTGTGGTCATAGACATGATGAATCCTTCAGAACTCATTAATACAAGATCGAGTCATCAGAACTGATCGCCTCTAACACAACTGAGTCACACAGGCTACCAACCCGAAAATAGCTCAATCCGATACGACCATCCTAAAGGAACCCCCTAGGAACCCGAAGCCATTTCTTGCATCTCTCCAATATTGTCATGTAGATTCATTCTTTGACATAGAACTACTGCAGATTTGATCATCATTTGCTACCAATCTCAACCCTACACGTACACAAATCCAGAAGTCCTTAAATGTTGCATAGGACCTAGAACTCATCAGTACCTTCTCGATAACCACTCACCTTACTCTGATATTTAATACACAGCCAATACACATCGAGCAACCTGTTCTTCACTAGCATATGACAATTCAAAGAAATAACCAAGCAATCCTCCGACCCGAAAACTGATACGACGCATGATCCTACAATTTGATCATTGTTAGCAGACTCCCCCACTTAGTTCGAAGCCGTAAAACACCTCATCGGTAATCCAAAGTACCATATCTTATTAGCATGCACTGATCCTATACGGCTATTTAGCTGGATACTTCAAAAACTCATGCAATACTAATCATAGAACACTTGAAGACTCTGTAAAAAATGCTTATCCATCCTTGCAATAGTCAAACAACTTCCCCAAATGCTCTGAAATGATAACATATGCACTTCACCGAGTGGAAATCTCATATGAAACACACGATCCAAACTCATGATGCAGGAGATGGACCACCGACCATACTCAAATCGACAATGTACCATGAACCCACATTAATCACAACAGCTAGGCCACCAGCCAGTCTTCCCAAGTCTGTGCTTACCAGCCAGATATAATAACTCGCCTCGTACCACAAATGAATGATCGAGAGATTTAACACCGCATCTGCTTTCGAGATTAGACAGCATATCGCGATGACAATCAAGCACCTATAGCCCTCTATAACCCATCTACAGCATCACCGATCGTCGGCGCATAGCGAATACTAAGTGTGTAGCATCACATATGAGCGATTGAGAAGAATCAAAATCGTAGGTTTCAAGTTAAATCAAAGCCGCACGATAAGGAAAGAAGAAAGGAAAAATTTTCCTAAATGTCCTGTAGCCTCCCGAAGATAGGTATGGACGTCAGCATACTGATCCGCAAGACCCTACTAGATACTTGTTCATGAGTCGTAGAACCTACGAACCTAGTGCTCTGATACCAATGTGTCACGACCCAAAAACCACTAGTCGTTATGGCACCTAACTCGACCAGCTAAGTAAGCCAACTAAAAATTAATACAATCTAAATGAAATTTATAGGAAACAGTGAATAATTATCTAAACATTTATATATTAGCCCAAGTACTGGTATTACGATTCATGAGCTTCTAAGACTTGGAATTTACAAAGCCTGTACAATAATTACATGATATGTTTGAAAATTACATAAACAGATTAGCAAAATCTAAAACGACCAAGGACAAGTGGCAGCTATATCCGGAATGCACGAATGACTTCCAGTTAGCTCTCAACATCACTAGCAGCTCCGCTCCAAAAATATGCACGCAAAGTGTAGAAGTGTAGTATGAGTACAACCGACCCCATGTACCTAGTAAGTGTCTTGTCTAATCTAGTCGAAGTAGTGACGAGGATTTTTTTGTTTAAAGATGCTTACTGTTATAACCTGTACATTAAACTAACAGTAGAGACAGATCAAGAACATAACAAATAAGAGTACTATAAATAACTATGGGAGACAGTAAACGATTACTAGGAGAAATCACATTAGAAAATTCATAATCTTTCCTGGTGTGAAAAGTATATCCAAGATATCAAGTCAAATGGAACGGTAATACCCTTCGTGCTTTTATCTCTCCCTCACCATATATAAATGATTATGCGTCAAGTCAATTAGCACGGCAACACCCTTCGTGCATTCGTCTCATCCTTTCCAAATGTGCATAGAGTAATACCAACCAGGTAGAATAATTTCTAATAAATAATGTCCACCAAGTAGAGAACACCCAAAAAGTAACAATTAAGAAGTCGGAAGCATATAGAAAATAGAAATAGATGAGATAGAGGGCACAAAAGTAATAACAGCAAGTATGGTAGAAGAACATAAATTTCACTAACATGGTATAAGGTTTAGATGTAAATATAACTAACAAGAAGGAAAAACATGATCTTTATAAGTTAACAAGTAAAGGCATGGCCGACTAACATAGTAGAAGGCTTGTATTAAAGTGTAACAAAATAGATACGACATGGATATAGATATAACAACAGTAAGTAGGCATGGTATTTGCAAGTTAAGCAGGTAGAAGGCAGGGAAAACACAACAACAATTGAGATAGAGAACATAGACAGAACAATAACGGCAAGTCATATAAGAACCATAAGTACGACAATAACAAGGTAAAGTCATGAAGGTAAATATGAGGTAAAGATATCATAACAAAATGTATGTCCCCTGTCCTCACCTGCACGGAATCACCCTTCATTCCATGGACTCGTGATAACATAAAAGCATGATAATATAAATGAAATGGCACGGCATCACCAATAATATAAATGAAATGGCATGGCATCACCATTCGTGCTTTTATTCTAAAATGATATGGAACGGCACCACCCTTCGTGTTTTACACTCACATAACATGGCACGACATCACCCTTCGTGCTTTTACTCTCAAATGATATGGCACAACATCACCCTTCGTGATTTACACTTACATAATATGGCACGGCATTCGTGCTTTACACTCACATAACATGGCACGGCATCACCTTTTGGGCTTTACACTCATACAACATGGCACGGCATCATCCTTCATTCTTTACGCTCTCTCTTACCAAGCATATGTATATCAATGACAAACAAGGTATGAAGCATAATTAACGTCAAGGAGAGTGTTAAAATGGATATTCCAAATGAACCCCAATCACAACTTTCAAGTCGACAATAGTTCAATAAACCCTCAAGAATCTTATTATTCAAGCACTTCAACAAATCTCAAGAATATCGGCCGTAGTAATGTATTAATGATTAAGCATAATGATTACTGACTTAGACACGCCAATGTTTCTTAGAATTTTGTCAAATTGTAATCAGGTTATAGAGAACTGAATCATGGATTCTAACATTTAATTCTATGTTCTTAGTATCTAGGAGTCAAATAAGACATGAAGCAAGAAAGTCACGTAATTCTACAAGATACAATCTATAACATAATCTACCCTCGAGCATGGTTACCCTGGCATATGCATATATGCTCGTCACCTCATATATGTATCACCCCTGTATGTAGCAAACAATGTCAAATAGTAGGAAAAAAATCCCTCAACAAAGTTAGGCAAGACACTTACCTCGCTCCAAAATCGACTCAAAGCTCAACCATGGCTTTGCCTTTCAAACAAGCCTCCGAACCAACCAATCAAGCAATTATCAACCAAATGATTCAAAATAAACTTTAGGAACTACCCATGAATGAAAAAGGTTCAATTTAGGTCATTATTGAAAAGGTCAACAAAAGTCAACTCCCGAGCCCGCTTGGTCCATGATAAGTAGGGATTTTGACTACTTATTTGCAACCTTTTACTTTCGTTTTTGCTCAAAAGTGCTTAAAGATATTCCTGAAAACTAATAGAATGTTCTTTCTTGCAGGAGTATTGGAAAATGAGCCAACGTGATAAAATTCAACTCAAGAAGGAGTATTTTTGGAGAAGGACTAAACCAAGTAAAAAGTGTCAAAGTACGGACCACAGAATTTTGTCTGTGGCGTAGTATGTGAAGGAATTGTGACAGTGCTGCTTTGCAATTGCCGACTGCACAATAATTGTGCGGCCAAAGAAGAGGAAGATTAGAGAGTTCTAACTTGAAGTCCATTGATAAGTATAGATCGCACTATTATTGTGCAGCTGCAGAAGTCCAAAGTGCGGCGGCACTCAGAAATGTACGGTCTGCAAAACCTGAAGAAGTACGGCCGCAATTTAGAATTGTGCAGCCGCAGAAGTCCCTCCTATCAGGCTCAGCTTCAAAGCGCGGACCGCACATAGAATTGTGCGGCCACAGAACCTCCAAAAGGGCAATTTTTTCCGAAATTTTTAGCTGTGTATAAATAGTCTTTTTTGTCAAAATTAGGTTAAGTTGAAACTTCAGAAAGTAGAGAGCCATTTTTATTTACTGCTTTAAGAAATTTTGTGATAGTTTGTCTATTTTACATTGGATTTTCACCCATTTATCATCTAATATGAGTTTAATCTTCTTTTCTTCTTTAATTTCTTCATTTTTATCTATGAGTAGCTCATTTTCTAGTTAGGGTTATGATCCAACCCTAGTGTGGGTACCTAATAAGTGTTTGATTTAGGGCTTGTTTAAGGTTAGGTGTGTGATAATTAGCCTAGTTCTTGCTTTAACTTAAGAATTAATGGTTGCGAATATTGATTCATGCCTAATTGACTTAGTTTCTACTTGAGAAAGAGAGATTGAGTCTAGGAAAACTTGGCTAACAAGAAATTGGAGTGAACTCAAGAAATTGATAGTCCCAATTAAAGGGTTGAATCTAGAGATAGTAAAACCCGACTTGAGCATCTATCAACTATTTTGTGAATTACTCCTTTGGACTTGAGAAAGCCAAATTGGGCAAAATCACTCTATTATCGAGAGGTATCGAGTGGGCAACTGCGTGTTGATTGCTATATTATACCCCGACCAACGAAACCTGTCCTAAAACCTGCAACCCGTTAGGCAAACACCTAGGTGGAAGTCACAGCACTAGATCTTTTACAACTTGAAAAACAACACCAAAAATATCATTCTCTAGTTTTATATTTGCAAACAATAGATTAATTTAGAAGTAGACAAAAACAACAAAGTATGTGGAAGTGCATTTTGGACACATGATATACTTAGTCCGAGAATATACCTAATCCCATCTACGCTCCCTGAGGAATAGATCCCGACTTCTAGTTGGGTAATTATAATTGCATCGACCGCTTCACAACCCCAATTTGAGGTGTGAACTTGGGCGACATCAATTTTTGGCGCCACTGCTGGGAGCTAAAAATGGATTTAGCTATATATTTAGTTTTCTGTGTGATTTGTCTTTCTTTCCTTTCGGGTTACTAATCTTTTGTGAAACAATTATAGGTGATACAATGGCTCTCAACAACAATGATCCTCTTGGAAACATGCCATTTGGGGATGACGGGGATGATGACCAAGTTGATGAGGTTCCTCTTGAACCTTAAGAAAATAGACGAGGTCGGCCGCCTCAAAACAATATTCCCTTCCACCCCCACCTCCTCCAAGAGCGGCAACACACTGGGTGTTGCTAAACGAAGGGTACGCAAGTGCCATAGTCCCGCCCCGCATTAGGGCGGGCAATTTCCAAATCACGAATGTTATGCTTACTTTGTTGGAACAATGGGGATTCTTCACCGGGGCTATGAATCAAAATGCATACAAGCACTTGAAAGGGTATGTTGACACTTGCTTGAGGGTAAACAGACAAACGTCTCCCAGGATGTTTATAGTTGAGGCTATTCCATTTCTCTCTATGAGGGAAGGCCTTGTATTGGTTGGAGAGGTTGCCAAATCATTCTACCCATACATGAGATGAATTGGCTGGGAAATTCATTTTGTAAGTTCTTTTCTCCTTGGCATATGGCAACGTTTAGGGACGAGATTCTAGCTTTCAAACAAGAATCCAATGAGCCTTTGCATGAGATATGGGAGAGGTACTGTACTATGGTGAAAGAGTGCCCAAACAATGATATAACAGAGGCTATGATTTAACAAACTTTCTATATGGGTATCAATACTACCAATCAATGTGTGGTCGACCAACTTGTCGGTGGAAATTTCATGACAACTCCGTATGAAAAAGCTTGTGAGGTTCTTGATGAAATTTTGGATACTTCATCGGCATGAAAAGTAGAGCAAACATTCCTCAAGACGATCCAAATGTGATTCACTTGCATAAAGAATTACATGACCATGGGCAAGCAATTACCGAGTTGACCACCACAATGAATCAACTAGCGAAAGCTAAACTTCAACAAGTGCAAGGTCCCAAACAAGTAAATACAATGGAGGGAGTTAGTATGATGGTAAACAAGAGAAGGCAAAAGGGTCCTCAAGTGCAAAACCGGGTTGAAAATTATGTCCAAGATGATAGTGGATTTGATCAAGATGGACAATACAATGAACAAGAGGAGGAAGTACAATATTTGAACAACTTCCAAGGGAAAATAAACAATAATAGGCCCAAATCAACAACAACGGCGACCACAAGAAAATTGGAATTCAAGCAATCAAGGTAGTTGGAACAATCAAAACAACCAAGGGAATTGGAACAATCAAAGCAATCAAGGAAATTGGAATGGTCAAAATAACCAAGGCAATTGGAGTAGCAATAATCAAGTCTATTGGGGAGGTAACAACCATGGAGGGTGGAACAACAACAACAACCGAGGGTCGGGTTTTCAGAGCCCCTGATGTTTCAATAACCGAGCAACCCACCTCCTTATCCTTCTCAAGGTCTGAGCTCTTCCAACAATGAGATGGGACGAATTGAGAACATGTTTAAATAAATGATGGAGAAGAATGTTGACTCTGATGCTCAACTAGCACTCTTACAACACTTCAATTCGCCATTTGGAAGTTCAATTTGGACAAATACCGCAAAATTTAAACACTCATCCTAAGGGGGCACTACCAAGTGATACGGTGGTGAACTCAAAGGGTGGGAACAACACGGGACATGCTATGGCCGTGACTATAAGGAGTGGAAAAGGTGGGGATGCAACCACCTGAAGTCAAAAGAAAATTATGGATGATGAACAATTGGTACAAGAAGATGAGATGTCAAGCAATGAAGTGTAAGCAAATGATGAGGTGAGAATTGATATTGAAGACAATGTGGAGTAGACTCAAGATGAATTGAACCCATCTAGGGAGCACACAGTTGATATACCAGAACCAATAGTGCCAAAGGCTAAGGCACCAATGCCTAGGCCTCCTCCTCCATATTCTCAAAGGCTTGCCAAGACAATTGGTGAGAACCAATTCACAAAGTTCATTTACATGATGAAAAGTTTGTCTATTAATGTGCCATTGGTTAAGGCCTTGGAGCAAATGTCGGGTTATACAAAGTCCATAAAAGACTTGGTGATAAAGAAGAGGTCGATGAATTGCGAGACTTTAAAGATGAAACATCAAGTGAGTGAAATTGTGCACTCAATGGCTCCTAAATTGGAATATCCCGATGCTTTCACAATCCCTTGTACCATTGGGAGTGCCGACTTTGCCAAAGCTTTATGTGATCTTGGGGCAAGTATCAACTTGATGCCCTACTCGATTTTCAAAACATTGGCCATTGGTCAACCAAAGACCGCATTAATGAGGTTACAAATGGCGGACCGTACAATTAAGAGACCTTTGGCTATTATTAATGATGTGTTGGTTCGTGTTGACAAGTTCATCCTCCCGGCGAACATTGTGATTCATGATCGTGAAGTGGACTATGAGGCGCCTATTATCTTGGGTAGACCTTTCCTTGCTACGGGGAAGGCTCTTGTTGATGTGGATGTCGGTGACTCACCTTCCGGGTGGGTGATGAAAATGTAGTCTTCCATGTGTGAAAATCTATGAGGCAACCGAATAGCAATGAAGTTTGTTCGTTCGTAGACTTGGTGACCAATGTGATTATTGATGATGCTAGTGCTACAATGAATATTGAGGATACCTTGGAAGTCATTTTGCTCAACCTTGATGATGATGAGGAGAAAGATAACTATGTTTAATGTGTGAATGCATTGCAAGGAATAGGGTCGTACACTTATGAACCCCGTAAATTATCCTTGGATCTTGAAAACCGGAAGACTCCTCCAACAAAGCCCTCAATCGAGGAGCCTCCCACTTTGGAGTTAAAGCCATTGCCTCCGCATCTCAGGTATGAATTCCTTGGCCCTTGTTCTACATTACCAGTTATTCTTTCCTCTTGTTTGACTAACATGCAGGTAGACTCCACATTGGTGGTGCTACAAAAGAGGAAGAAAGCTATATTATGGACATTAGCGGATATTTGGGGCATAAGCCCCGCCTTTTGCATGCACAAGATTATTTTGGAGGAGGATGCCAAACACCCCCCCCCCTATTTAACATCAAAGGAGGCTAAACGAAACAATGCAAGAGGTGGTAAAAAAGGAGATCATAAAGTGGTTAGATGTTGGGGTTGTTTACCCTATTTCTTATAGTTCGTGGACTTCTCCAGTGCAATGTGTCCCAAAGAATGGGGCATGACTATGGTTACCAATGACAATAACGAGTTTATTTCTACAAGGACGGTGAGCGGGTGGAAAATGTGTGTGGATTACCACAAGATCAATAAAGTCACAAGGAAAGATCATTTCCCACTTCTGTGTAACGCATTTGATGTGGCAGTTGGAGCAGTTTTGAGGCAACGAATCAACAAAATCTTCCATCCGGTCTACTATGCTAGTAAGACCATGAACAATGCCTAAGTCAATTACACAGTGACTGAAAAAGAGCTCCTTGCTATTGTCTTCGCTATGGAGAAGTTTCGCTCGTACTTGATGGGTACTAAGGTGATTGCCCACACTGATCATGCGGCGCTTCGGTACTTAATGATCAAGAAGGATTCAAATGTGAGGTTAATGCGATGGGTACTTTTATTGCAAGAGTTCGATCTAAAGATCCAAGACCGCAAAGGTAGTGAAAATCAAGTGGCGGACCACTTGTCTCGATTGGAGGAGGAGGAGAGGCCACATGATGGCCTTGAGATCAATGATTTCTTTCCCGACGAGTAGCTTCTAGACATTTCAATGACCGAGATGCCATGGTTCGCCGATTTAACAAATTATCTTGTGAGTTCCATTGTACCGAATGAGTTCTCTTCAAACCAAAGGAAGAAGCTCAAACGAGATTGCCTTGACTATTATTGGGATGAACCGTACCTCTTACGGATTTGTACCAATGGTGTTATTCGAAGATGTGTGCTAGAGAAGGAACAAGTGGAAATTCTTGAGGCTTGCCACTCTTCATCATATGGTGGTCACCATGGTGGAGCTAGAACAATGGCAAAAGTGTTGAGTTATGGATTCTATTGGCCTACTCTCTACAAGGATGCTAGTGAGCTTGTCAAGCGTTGTGATGTATGCCAAAGGGCTGGTACAATCTCAAAGAAAAACGAAATGCCTCTCACTACCATTTTGGAGATAGATATTTTCGATGTATGGGGTATTGATTTCACGGGTCCGTTTGTGAGCTCTTGTGGAAACACCTACATTCTAGTCGCGGTTGATTATATGTCTAAATGGGTTGAGGCCACTGCTTTGCCCAACAATGAAGCGAGGAGTGTGGTGGTATTTTTGAAGAAGAACATCTTTACAAGATTTGGTACTCCAAGGGCTATCATAAGTGATGGAGTTTCGCATTTTTGCAACAAGTCTTTTGATACCTTTCTCACCAAGTATGGTGTCACTCACAAAGTCTCGACCCCCTATCACCCTCAAGCAAGTGGTCAAGTGGAAGTCTCCAATAGGGAGATAAAGAGTATTTGTCAAAGACAGTGAATGCCAACCAGATGGATTGGTCAAGAAAATTTGATGATGCTTTATGGCCTTATAGGACGGCTTACAAAACACCAATTGGGATGTCTCTATACCGGTTGGTGTTCGGAAAAGCTTGTCATCTTCCAGTGGAACTTAAGCATAAGGCCATGTGGGCTTTGAAGAAGTTGAACCTTGAATGGGATGTCGTCGCCAACTTAAGGGTGACACCATTGAATGAGCTAGATGAATTCTGGTACCATATACAAGTTCTTTCTTATACAAGGAGAATAAGAAGTACCTCCATGACAAGTACATCTAAAACAAGGAGTTTAAAGAAGGTGATCTTGTGTTATTGCTCAATTCTCGGTTACGGATGTTTCCGAGAAAGTTGAAGTCAAAATTGAGTGGCCCATTTGAGGTTGTTGGTGTGACACCATTTGGTGCATTGGACTTGAAAAATAATAATGATGAAGTGTTTAGAGTCCATGGGCACCGGTTGAAGCTCTATCTCGGAAAAGTTGATGATGGCCACGTCGTGGCGGTTCTTCATTTCAAGTGATTAGTTCTTTGCATCGTGCCGCGACGTTAAATCAGGCGCTTCTTGGGAGGCAACCCATGTGTCTTTTTTTTTTATCTTTTTCTTCTTCTTTAGATAGGTTTTGTTTTGTGCTAACTAGTGTTGAAGTGTATACAAGAATGAGTGTACTTTGTAGGGACTGTGCCCATAAAAATTAGCTAAGTGTTGAAAAAGTGCGGACCACACATTAATTGTGCGGATCGCACAATCTTGATTGCCACAGCAAAAATGAATCTGCGGCCGCATAATTCATTGTGCGGCTGCACAACTGGAGACCCAAAAATTCAACTCTCTGAAGTTTGGAATTGCAGAGAAACGGCCATTCTGCAACCGCACTTGAAATTTTGTGGTCCGCACAAATTTCTACGGCCATACTCACTTTTGTGTGGATCACGAAGCTTCAGCTAGGTTCAGGTAGAGAGTGTGGACCGCACTCAAATTGTGCGACCGCACTCAAATTGTGCGACCGCACTCAGCTGCTTTTTTTACATAATTTGATCAACCTATAAATAGGTCCTCATAGCACTATTCACAACTTTACACAATCTAAGCTCTTGAGATCTAAGCAAGCACGGTGCACACAAATTGTTTCACACTCCACATTCATTTTATCAGTCTAGATTCTTCCATGCATCCTTCATCATTAGTATGTCAAATTCATGTTTAGATTTTGTATTTTTTCTTAGTTTTTGGTCTTCACTATTATAGTTATTTTTAGGCCTAAAATGTCAAATGTTCTTCATGTGTTCTTAAAATTGTGTGGGTAATATCATATGTACTCATTGGGGGCTGGTTAAACCATGTAACATGTTTAATTTTCCAATACCATGTCTACATTGTCCAAAAATTTGAAAAACCTAAGTTAGTGCCGTATGATTTAAAATTGTCTAGTCTACAGATTCTGAGTCAGGGCACAACACCGAGCATGCAATATACAGACCACACTTAAAATTGTGCGGTCCGCAAAAAATTGTGCGGTCCGCATAAAAATATATGCGACCACACTTTGAAACTTCAGAGAACTAGTAGTCTGAACCTAATTTTTATGTAGACACACTCAAAATTGTGTAGTCTGCACTATAAAATTGTGCGGTCCGCACAAGCCACTCTGCGGTCGCACTCAATATTATGCGCTGCACTTTCACTTCTGTGAACTATTATTTTCTGCAGTTGTTAACTTCTTTTGGACTTTAACTGGCCTATGTGCTTTGTATTGCAGACAATGGTTCAATCACGAGGCAGAGGTGATACATTTAAAGGGAGGGGTGAACCCTCCCGAGGCCGAAGCAAGGGTACTCAACCTTAGGAGTACAGAAGAAAGCATCAACCAAAAAGCAAACCACGGGGAGAGGTAGGGCCACAGAGCCTTCAGAATCAAGCTCGTACGTCCCGTCTAGGGAAGCCTCCGAAGGTCAATTAGTGTAGCAACAACCTGAGGCCCAGTCCCAACCATCACAATTCCTTGGGAGATACCAACTCCGTGACGAACCCTCCACTACAACAACTTCTTCTGAGGGTTTAGATGTCGGTAGCCAGGGTTCATAGCCCTCCTCTATGCACACTCCCCCTACACCAGTTGCAGTAGACGATGATGATGATGTTCCTGATGATGGTAGAGGAGGTGACACTAGAGTAGGTGGCCTAGAGAGGTTGAAGAAGAAGGAGATATGAGAAGATAGATTTGTGAGCTTGACAGCCTTCACAAAGTTCAGAGAATGGCGACCCCAGAGATCGCTCACACTTGAGCGTCAATTCTTACTGAAGGATTTGGATAAATACAATCTGAATGTCCTTAAGCAATTCAGGGAGCGCAAGGGATGGATGTGGTTCACCCAGAGTATAATGGATGCTGATGAGCATTTGGTACGTGAATTCTATGCCAAAGTGGCACACATCAAGAATGGTACCAAAGTTACTAAAGTGAGAAATTTGAATGTTAGATTTGATCAAAGCACTCTGAACACTTACTTGGGGTTCGAGGAGGTAGAGGCAGTCCAATACATGGAGAAGCTTTTTATGGGTGACGTAGCTCGCCCTCGGTTAGCAGAGATCTTGGAAGCTCCAGGATCACCACCACCATGGATCATGTACGGGGGTTTCCAATGTACAAGCTACCCTCAACTTTGAAGCAAAAGGGTGGCAAACATTTGTGTGCAGTTGCATAGACCCGAGTCAAAATGAGAACAATCTTCCAATCCCCTGGGCAATCTTGGTGGCATCTATCATGGCCGGGTACCCAATCAATGTGGGTGCCATCATGTCGGCCAACATGTCAGTAGTTGTCTGAAAAGGTGAAAGCTCCTATCCATATCTCAACACCCTCACAGAATACCTTACGGATGCAAAAGTGTAGGCGAGGAGCTCTGATACAAAGGTGCGGGCCAAAAATCCCTTCTCATGGTACTCTTTGCAAGGTCCGGGAAACCCAAAGTTTAAGGGTAAGGAAATCGCCACTGGTGGCCAGTCTAATGAGCCATCAGTGGTGGTTACACATTCAACTGCTGAGCCTTCTATAGCTCCTATGCCTTTTGCAGCTGCCAAAACTTCTACAACAGCCGGTCCTTCCATCGAGACAGCTGACATGCCACCACCTCCATCTTCTGGACCATCTCATCAATACCAGTGCCTGCCTCATCCACATATCCACTCACTATGCTGCAAGTCCCCCAGACATTGGCGAGTCTCAACAACTGGATGCAGAAAGCTACTTCAAAGCTATCTGACATATCCAGTGTTGTTGCAGCACAGTCTTCTGCTCCAGCAGCACCACGTGTACCTCCGTTAGTAGAGAAATGTTGAAGAAAATCTTGGACAATCAAAAGACCATCATAGATACATTGGTGGCACATGGGGGAGCTATTGAGGAATTGGGCAGAAATCTTAGGCTTCGAAGATATCAGTGGATAGATTGAGAAAAGAAGTGACCAAGATTGCATGAGCTGGCGATCTTCCATTTGACTTACTAATGGAGGCAGATCCATTAGTACCAGTAGACCCAGCAGCACCATCAACAGAGGCATCAGCTGGCTAGACTGACGAGCCAGACCTTGCTGCCCACACTGTTGAGGAGGTGCTTCAGATGTTCACCAACCCCCTTATTCCCCAAGCGGAGGATGATGAGATCCAGCTGGAGGAACCCGAGGGTGCTGATGATTCCTTGCACACTGAGACCACATAGAGAGTTCTCTTCACTCTCTACCCTTCCTTATTATAATTTTTGTTAAGCATTGAGGACAATGCTTATTCTTATTCAGAGGGGTGGTTTATTTTGGTTGGTTTGATATGACATTGGCATGTAATAACTTTAATACTCTTTTTCTTTCATCTTTGTGAACACCTAATTTTTTACAACATTTAATTTTTAATCACTTCTTTTATGTAAATATTTTAGGGGGTTTTAAACTACTATTATTTTAGCTTTATTACACTTTTTATTATAGGATAAAAATACCAAAAAAAAATTAAAAGGTGAATTATCACTATTAATATATTTTTTGTTTTTTGTATAAAAAAATCCGAAAATATTTATTTTAATTTTTTTTAAAAAAATAATAATAATTTCGGGAATGATTTAAAAAATAAGAAAAAGGGAAGTATTGAATAAAAAAAATATAAAAGTAAAAATAGGTGGAATTCTCTTTTAAAAAAAAAGTAAAAGAATGTAGAAAATTTAAAAAAATAAAAAGTTTTGTGGAAATTTTAAAAAAATTAAAAAGTAAAAGAAGGTTGGAATTAAAAAATAAATATAAAGGTATCTGAAAATTTAAAAAATTTAAAGTAATTGAAAGTAGCATTTTTAAAAGAAAAAGAAAAGATAGTGGTTTGTTTTTTTAAAGAAAAATTAAATAAAGTGAGATTCTCTTTTAAAAAAATAAAAAGTGGGATTTTAAATAAGATAAAAGTAATTAAAGTTAGAATTTTAAAAATAAAAATAAATAAAGGTGGGATTTCGTTTTCTAAAAAAATAAAAGCAATTTGTAAGTGGGATTTCTTTAAATTAAAAAAAAAAAACAAATCTGAAAATTTCGAAAATTTTGCTATAAATAGAAGAGAAAATTTCGGAAGAATGGGTTTCAAAAAAGAGGAAAAACTAGATAGAGAAGAAAAAAAGAGGGGGCGGAGTGAGCGGTATACACTCGATATATACTCTGGATATACTGGATATACAGGGACAGAATTCATTTTGGAGAGAATAAAAAAAAATAGAACCAATTTTTCTGAAATATTGAGAGCGGAAGAACATCATAGAGAGTTCAAAGCTAGAAATAAAAAACAAAGAGAGACTTCCGGGCTATTTTTCTTCTCCATTTTTACTGGTTTTCTCTGTGTTGCTGGGATTTTCGGATTTAGGTGTTGAAGCCACTGTGTGGGACTTTCTGCTGCTGTATTTTTGTTGTTGCTGCTACTAACTTCCTCCTTCTTCATTGTTGTAACTTCCAGGTACATGTTCTAAAGCTTTCAAATCTATGGAAAGGAAGTAAAGAGTTGTTGGAATGGATTTCTGAATTTCCCCTGTTTCTTTGTGTTTAATTTAATGTATAAGCAGTAGTTCACTTGATATCTCATAGTATGTATTAGGATGATTTTGGAATGCATAAACCGGACTTGAACTGGAAGCCCGAACTTTTAATGATAATTGATTAGGATTTTTCTTTATTCTTAGAGACAAATAAATGAAAAATCATAGTCGATTTAGGATATCCTTAAATAAAAAATGGGACGAGTCTTGCCAAATAAAACGCACAAGTTGAGGGGCCCTCAATAAATGGTTAATAATTGTATAGACTTCAGGATCGGTCGTTTAGCAAATTTCACGGCCTTCCCCAAAATAATGATACGCTAGTCGCTTTAGGCGCACCTTTAACAATTTATTTTCTTAAACTCGGGTGCACATTTATGTGACCCAAATCCAAATCTCAACAGAGTCGAAATATGTCGGTAACCACGGGTACATTGATGTGACGTGGTTCGAGATATATTTTCACGATGTTGCAATTCTCGATAAAAATGGTCTATGATAAAAGCGGTTAAAAGTTAAAATTCGCACATATGTTCAACATGTATTGTATCAGATAATCAAGCCGAATATGACAGTTGAGCGACCGTGCTAGAACCACGGAACTCGGGAATGCCTAACATCTTCTCCCGGGTTAACAGAATTCCTTATCCAGATTTCTGTTTTCCTCGATTTGGGATTCAACCGGTGTATTGGGACACCATAAATCTCCCAAGTGGCGACTCTGAAATAAATAAATAAATCTCATTTCGATTGTCCTTTAGTTGGAAAAAAACTCCCTTCCGTGCCCCTTTTGGGCAGCGCGGGCGAAAAAGGAGGTGTGACAGCTCTGGCGACTCTGCTGGGGATGCTTTACCCAGAACCACCGGTTCAGGGTTAGAAATTCGAGCTTGATAAATTGTTGTATTTTGACTTTATTATCTCATATTCTCATATGATTTGTGCTTAATATGCAAAATGATGCTTTTACCGCTTTAATATTTTGTGAACTGTATATAAATTGTGCCGAAACCCATCTCCTCTCTGAGTCTTCTAAATCATGAAGAAGGGTGCACTTCGTGTGACTTCTTTTCTGTTTAGAGTCAATCCCATTTTTAGAACAAGGTTCAGATAAGTTGCAAAGCCGGGTTGAGCTTCTGTATCCCCGGTATGCTGCCCCCCCTCGGCTCGAGCTGTCCGCTTGGGTAAGCCAGGTTTAAAACAAACACCCAGGTTCTGAACATAGAATAACTCAACTTCATGTCGGATCCCTAGTAGGAACGCTTATCTGCATCATGTGCATTTTTTGACTTAGGGGACTCAACATAGGGGTTGGGTCCATCTAGGAATAGCATCCTGAAACAGAAAAGACCATCCTGATGCATCCTACTTACGCTCTGTGCATTTATTTGTTTCGAACCCGCATGTTGACCGGCTTATGAATCTAAGGGAATGTTAGAAAATTTTTGGAAAAAAAAAATTGAGAAAAAGAGAAAATAGCAAGGGGAGAGTTAGATGATTAATTTAAAAAATAAAAAAAACAGTGTCCTATTACTGTCGGAACTCTGCTGAAATTTTGAAAAAAAAATTATTTTTAAAAGTTGTTTGTTTACCCAAAAAACAGAAAGTGTGTAGGAAAGAGTCCTTTATTTTAGTTTGCTTTGTTTTTTTTAAAAAAAAACGGAAAGGAAAAATAGTTTCTTTTGCTATAAAAGAAATATGTTTGTTTTCAAAAATTAGTTAGTTTATTTGGCGAACTACACCGGTTTGATTCTCACAGGATGTGAGATACGTAGGCAGCCCTCATCGGGTCCAACCTCCCCTTTTGATAAAATAGCCAAAAAAATGTCAAAATTTTAATTTTTTTGTCATAAATATGTCGGGTGATGTCCAACCTCTTCTTTGCAAAAATAGCCAAAAAAAAGTCGAATTTTTGTCATAAATAAGTCGGGTAATGCCGCTCATGTCAAATATAGCCAAGTGTCCCCAAAAGGGACGCTGGAAGACTGACTTTGCATAAACGGCCACATTTGGTCATTCTTTTAGAATTTTGACCAGTTATCCACACAGCCTTAAATTGTTCGTCCCCGAGGCGCTGAAAGGTCGTGTTTGCAATACCGGGTCTTTTATTCTAATTTGAAAAAAAAAACACAAGAAGAGAGTCATAAATAAGTTGGTTCATGCCGTTTTGTCAAAATTAGCCAAATGTTCCCAAACGGGACGCCGGAAGGCTGATTTTGCATAAACAGCCACCTTTGGTTATGTTTTGATTTTTGACTCTCACAGCCTTAAAATCTTCGTCCCTGAGGTGCTGAAAGGTCGTGTTTGCAATACCGGGTCTTTTATTCTAATTTGAAAAAAACAAACAAAGAGTCAAAAAGGTTGGGTCACGCCATTTTGTCAAAAATAGCCGAATATTCTCGAAAGAGACGCCAGAAGGCTAACTTTGCATAAACGACCATCTTTGGTCATTCTTTTGGGTTGTGACTAGTTATCCCGTACAACCTTAAAATCTTTGTCTCTGAAGTGCTGAAAGGTCGTGTTTGCAAAACCAGGTCTTTTATTATTTGAAAAACAAGAAAATAGTCAGTGGTCAAGTGAATACCGTTTGGTTTTTAGTTAAAATAAGCCGGCCCGGCTTCGGTGATGTCTTAAAACCGTTCTTGCCGAGATAGCCTTAGAGTATCTTTCAGTTGTCGAAGGGCTATTGTAGACGTGTGATTTTTGACCCTCCCTAAGATTTTTTATATTTTAGCACGTAAATATTTAATTTAGCCCTAATATAGCTATTTCAACTAATTTTTACTCTCTTACTTTATTTTACTACAAGAAAACAAAAATTACAAAAAAAAAATAGTTTCATTAATGTTTTGTAATCATTTTAATCTTGAAAAAATACCCAAAAATAGTTTTTGTTTTAATTGTCAGTCTCATTTTAATAGTTATTTTGCTTACGTAGGATTAATTAAATAAGATCGTGTTTTTATTCTCGATTGCGGGGAAAGAATAACAATTGAGTTCAAACGACCCATTTTTAGGCCCAAAATTCGGATAACCCAATACCCAAGCCCACTACCCAAGCCTACTACCCTAAACCTAGACCTAGACTCTACAAAAAGGGGGGGGAAAGACCTAAAAAGGGGGGAGACACTTCAGCCGAGACTGGCATTTTGAAAGGGACCAAAGATGAAGTTTTCTTCTCCAACACAGAAACCCTATAAGACTAGGGCATCTACTTCATCTTCTTCTTCCTAAAGAAAACAAAGAAGAACCCTAAGAGCAAAACCCTAGTCCCCTTGCTTCTTCTTCTTCACGATAACAGCCACACACGACCTCCCTCACCTCCAAACGACCCCTTCCATCAACCACCCTTCACCAGTCGTCGAACCTCCACAGCCACCGGATAGAGAAGCAACGAACACCATAGCCATCCGTTCGTTGCTTCTGCTTCTGCTTCGTCAACCACGAACAGCCACAGCAACAGCCTTCACCCCCGTTTCCCGTCGTCAATACCACCCCAAATGACGACCATGACTGCCTGAAACTGGCGACCACCAACAGTCCGCCACTCCAGCCACAATCATCTTCTCCACCAGCGACAGTCACACGCAGCAAACGACCACTCATTCTCCTCCAATCTCCATCGCAACCAGTCGTAAAACCAGCTCCAGCTACACGAAAAATAGTAGCTCAAACCCCGTCGTGCTTCGTCTTCCTCACGTGAACCAGTTCGGCCACCCTCCATTAAATCCGGCGACCTTCATTTTGTCTCGAAACAGCCCGTCCTTGTCCTTATCAAACCTGTTCGAGGTTCGTTGTAGTCGAATATGAGGTGTCGAGGTTCGTCTACGGTTCATCACGTTTCGATTATAACGCTGCCTTGCGGTTAGTTTTTCAGATTAGTTTGAGGCGTTATTTGGCGTTTTTCTTCGTTTGCTTCAGCAGATTTTTAGTTGTTCCCTGCTCATATGTATGTGGTTATTCACTTGTTTTTTGATATGAGCATATGAGTGAGATTCTGGCAAAAATATGCATAATCATGCCTAGTTTTCTTTTTTTATTTAAATTTTGTTTCTAGTGCTTGTACTATTAAGGAACATTGAAGTTAGGTTATAGATTTATTTATTTTTTTTACGTGATTTTTCTCAACAGATGTAGTCTAGTGCAATACTCTTAGTAGTTGTATAAATATGGGCTTAAACCTTTGGTAGAAGTAATCCTTTGAAATTAGAATCCGAGGCGTGTCATTTAGCAAATTCAATGGCCATCGCAAAGTGCAAACGTATAGTTGTTTTAGGCGCATGTTTAATAAATATTACTTTCCTAAATTCGGGTGCGCATTTATGTGACCCAAATCCAAATCTCAACGGAGTCGAAATGTGTCTCTAATCACGGGTACATTGATTGTGACGTGGTCCGAGATGCATGTCCATGACGTTGCAAATTCCTTTAAAAAAATAAGAATGAGATGAGCCTCGCCGAATAAAAATACAAAATTGCGGGGCCCTCGGTAAATATTTGCTTTAAAATTGCTTAGACTTCGGGATGGACCGTTTAGCAAAATTTCACGGCCCTACCCAAAGTAAATGATACGCTAGTCGCTTTAGGCGCGCCTTTAATAATTTAATTTTCTTAAAACTCGGGTGCACATTTATGTGACCCAAATCCAAATCTCAACAGAGTTGAAATGTGCCAACAACCACGGGTGCATTGATGTGACGTGGTTGGAGATGTATTTCCATGATGTTGCAATTCTTGATAAAAAAAATATAATAATAATGACAAAAGCGGTTAAAAGTTAAAACTTGCACATGAGCTCATAATTGTATAAAATCAGATAAACAAGCTGAATATGACAGTTGAGCGACCGTGCTAGAACCATGGAACTCGGGAATGCCTAATACCTTCTCCCGGGTTAACAGAATTCATTATCCGGATTTCTGGTTCACGGACTGTAATACAGAGTCATTCTTTTCCTCGATTCGAGATTAAATTGGTGACTTGGGACACCCTAAATCTCCCAAATGGCGACTCTAAAATAAATAAACAAATCCCGTTTCGATTGTCCTTTAATTGGAAAAACTCCTTCACTCCTTGCGGGGGCGGAAAAAGGAGGTGTGACAGCTCTGGCGACTCCGCTGGGGACTTTACCCAGAATCTCTGGTTCAGGGTTCAAGAATTCGAGCTTAGAATAATTGTTGTATTTGGTTTTATTTATTATCTGATTTTTATTATATGATTGGGCTTAAATGTGCAATATGATGTTTTTTACCGCTTTGATATTATTTGAACTGTATATATAAACTGTGCTGAAACCTTCTCTTCTCTCTCTTGAGGAGTGCACGCTGGTCGTGACTTCTTTCTGTTAGTGTCATATCCCAAAATAGAATGAGGATTCGGAGGAGTTGCAAAACCCGATGGCCTTTTGGTTACCAGTACGCAGCTCCCATCCTCGGCTCGAGTTGTCCGCTCGTGTAAGCCAGGTCTAGAACAATAAACCCAGGTTTTGAACCTAGAATAACTTGACTTCATATCGGATCCCTAGTAGGAACGCTTATTTGCATTATGTGCATTTGACTTAGGGGACTCAACACAATGGTTGGGTCCGTCTAGGACAAGCAACCTAAAAATAATAGATCATCTTGATGCATCCTATATGCTACATGCTGCATTTATTCAAGGGTAAAAGGGTCATTTGGCGGACCAATGATAGTTAAGGGCAAATGACACGCCTGGTCATGCCGATCACGTTAGATAAAAGGGCTGCACGATTTTTTAGCTTCATTTGTGGTGTTATTTTAATCAAAAGCATGGAGAACAATTGTGGAATCCAAGAAGTCTTGGAATTCCCTATGTCCCCCATGCTACATTTTGGGACAAGTACACATGGGGAGCAATTGTGGAATCCAAGAAGTCTTGGAATTGCCTATGTCCCCCATGCTCCATTATATGGACAAGTACACACGGGGGACAATTGCGGAATCCAAGAAGTCTTGGAATTATCATATGTCACCCATGCTACATTTTCAAAAATCAAAAAAAAAGGGAAAAAGAAAATTCAAAAAATATTTTGTATGTTTCATCATTTTCAAGAAAATGCAAAAAATATATATGTTTCTCTAAATTAGTTGTTTTTTTTAATTCTCGCCCGTATCCAATCGGGCGAACTACGCCGGTTTGATTCTCACCGGATGTGAGATACGTAGGCAACCCTCATCGGGTCCAACCTCCCCTTTTTGCTAAAAATAAAAAAGAAAGAAAAATAAAACATGTCAAAATTTTAATTTTGTCATAAATAAGTCGGGTGATGTCCACCTCCCCTTTTGCTAAAATAGCCAAAAATATGTCAAATTTTAATTTCATCATAAAGAAGTCGGGTGACGCTGTTTTGTCAAAACATAGCCGAATTTTCCCGAAAGGGACGCCGGAAGGCTGACTTTGCATAAACAGCCACCTTTGGGTCATTTTTTAGATTTGGTCCAGTTGACCCACACAGCCTTAAAAATCTTCTTCCCCGAGGCGCTGAAAGGCCGTGTTTGCAATACCGGGTCTTTTATTCTAATTTGAAAAAAAAAACAAGAAGAGAGTCATAAATAAGTTGGGTCACGCCGTTTTGTCAAATATAGCCAAATGTTCCCAAACGGGACGCCGGAAGGCTGATTTTGCATAAACAGCTACCCTTGGTTATGTTTTGATTTTTGACCTTCACAGCCTTAAAATCTTCGTCCCTGAGGCGCTGAAAGGCCGTGTTTGCAATACTGGGTCTTTTATTCTAATTTGAAAAAAAAAAAACAAGAAAAGAGTCATAAATAAGTTGGGTCACGCCGTTTTGTCAAAATAGCCGAATGTTCTCGAAAGGGACGTCGGAAGGCTGACGTTGCATAAACGACCATCTTTGGTCATTCTTTTTGGTTGTGACCAGTTATCCCGCACAACCTTAGAATCTTCGTCTCCGAAGTGCTGAAAGGTCGTGTTTGCAAAACCAGGTCTTTTATTATTTGAAAAACAAGAAAATAGTCAGTGGTCAAGTGAATACCGTCTGGTTTTTAGTTAAAATAAGCCGGCCCGGCTTCGGTAATGTCTTAAACTGTTCTTGCCGAGATAGCCTTAGAGTATCTTTCAGTTGTCGAAGGGCTATTTTCGTAAAAGAACGAACAAGTTTGTGAAAAGTCGTAAAATAATCCTTCCCGACCTTAAAATTCATGTGAAATTGAGAAGGGGCAACGTCTAAAAAACAACCATTTGGTTAAAATTGGCATATAGGGGAAGGAATCTGGCTATTTGTTTTGAGTTTGTAATTTTTTGATTAGAGTATGCGGGTTATTTGATTTTCGAGATCGTTTGTTGTCTTTTGTCAAAGTCTGTTAGTATTGTCAGTTTTTAAACTTTTGTAATCAGGTTTGTTTTATTATGAAAATTGAAAATTCAAAAAAAATGTTTTATTATTATTTATCTTTTATTGGGCCGAACTACGCAAGGTCTGATTCATGCGGGGTCAAGATACGTAGGAAATCTCCATAAGATTCGACCACCACTGAAAAAAAGAATAATAGAAAAAAGAAAAAAAAAGAAAAATAAAGGAAAGCGCGAGAGATTTTCAAAGAGGCACAATTACAAGAAGCCGGAACGACGCACGTAACTGAAGTGAATGAATGATAGAATGGTTTTACTGCTTAGGTACATTGCATCACTGATATATGATTATCTGTCAAATACCCTAACACTAACGTGATGGCTTCACATTGTTGTGTTCATATATAGAAAAGTGGTTGGTTGTGGTAACTCCTCCCTGCAAAGAAAAAAAGGGACAATGACACAGAACCTCAGAACCGAGTGGGTCGGTACCGATGACCGACAACAACTGGTCGAACGGAACAACGGGTTGGTAGAAGAAGTGAAAATGCCGAGACAACATGTGGCAGACATGTATCGGGCATGGATGGCTCGGAAAGCACCACCCCCGCCACCACCTAGCTTCCTGGAATCTGTCCTTACCCGAACACCGAGCACAAGTCCAGACGCTCCCCTACACTCTCCATATATAACCCCCTATCACAGCTTTCCCAGCCACCCGAGTAGCTCCATCACTCGCCCTCCAGCTATGTTTTCTCAATGTTTCTCCCCTCCCCAACACTACTTCTCTCCACGAGACTCCCAAAGATATGCTTCACTTTCCAAATACCCAGCTCCACAAAAGGCCTATCCACCCTCACAAGCCTATCGGAAGCCCCCTGGATCAGATTTCCGGCCCAATCAAGCATTCAAGAATGAGAGGTTGCTGAAAAAAAGAAAGGCTTTCGCCCCTATTGGAGGATCATATGCCAGTTTGTTCCAAAAGTTGAAGCAATTGGACATGTTGAAGCCGATTCATATAAACATGCCAAACCCTCTGTCAAAGAAGCTTGATTTTTCTAGAAGATGCGCATATTGCTCAGATGCACCGGGGCATGACACAGAGAAGTGTTGGAGGCTGAAGGGAGCAATTCAGAAGCTTATTGATGCAGGTGACGTTGTCGTGCAAAATCCGGATGCAACAGACACTAGCCAAAGTCCATCGCCTATTCGAAGTGAGATGCATAGGTTGAATATGACTTGTTTTGAAAAAGAGGATGAGAATTCTTCTGAGATCCTCGGAGGTCCGCGCATGGCAAAGTTTTCAATGCTATCAGAGGTTGTTCTTAAGAACGAGCCCGCAAAGGGAACCCAAAAGCAATTTGTTAAGAACAGTGAGACGAAAGTTAGTGGAGATCCCAGTAAGGTTGATGCCGGATTCAGTGGCTAAGATGCCAGGTTTGATAAAGTGGGAGGACGTTCCGTTCCTTGGTTAGCAAGAGAGAAGCTTTAGGTGGCTTATTTTGTTGTCATTATTGTTGTCCGGATTATTCTTAGGGTTGTAGTCCAGATATTGTCTTGTGTCAAATCCACTTATCTTTCCATTTTTGTCATAGCGGTTTGCTTAGTTTTGTCCAGGTTTGTTTTGGGATTTTATTCTGGTTTGTTTTTGTTTGTTTTGTTATTCAAACCATTTCATCGTTAGTCTAATGCAAAATCCGGTCTTTTATTATTTCCAGTCATCTTTTTGTTTAGTTCTTTTATCATTTTGTTCAGCGCCAATTCTAGTGACATGATAGGCGCGCACAGTTTGAGCCTAATCTTAAAAGTTAATCATAAAACCATTGAGAGGTGATCGGAACACTTAAAGGAAAAAAGGACGGTTTGAGATTATTCAGAGCTCGAGTCATGTGGAACTGGGGCAAGTAAGACATAAAGAAAACTGTTAAAGGCAAGATTCGCCAAATTGACATGAGGGTCGAGAGTGAGAGTGTTGCCCAACAGTGCTTTAGAGGTGACAAATAAAAAAGCAAATATGTGAATATAATTGTCAAGTCCAGCACTCTCAGAAGAGGCTACAAATCTTTTGTGTTGTTTACACTTGACATGTTTTGAAGACTGGAATGACGAAGGTATTTTGTTCTGCTACCTAAATACTTTATCCTTCGTTACCCCTGTTGCGCCTTATTTATTTTCTTTCATACACCTCGTTCGGAATCAGTAGCGAAGGTTAGAAACACAAACGTGGAAAAAAAAAGAGAAAAAATGAAGAAAAAAAAAGAAAAAAAAGTGATAACAAAAACAAAAGAAAGTCAGAAGAAAAAAGAGGAATTGGGAACTACATTTGACCTGATTCCTCGAAGAGGATACGTAGGCGCCTCACAGCTCGGTCATAGTGTGCATAGTGTGCATAGTTCAACATAGTGTAACAAAAAATTAAAAAATCCCCAAGCAAGAAACTGGGGCAAGGGTTGCGCTTGTTGTAAACAAATATGGTTCTGAAGGTTGTAATTTTGAACCCCAAATTGATTTGTTTTTGAGCCTTTAAAACCCTTTCTTTCTAGCCTATCCAAAAACCCACATTACGGTCCAAAGAAAGACCTTCTGATCAGTCTTCAAAAGATGTCAAGTCAGACAAATGAGAGTCTTACCGGTAAACATAACACTCTGATCCATAGCAGAAAGGACTCTAATCTCCAGCAGAAAGAGTCATATCGGCAACACTCCAAATCCCCAGCTGGAAAGTGATACAAATGAGAGTCTTATCGGTGAAAATCTTCACGGGCACCATAACGCGATGAAAGCTGAGAGAAAAACCAAAATGAGAGAGGCTTGATAGTGAAAACCCTTTCGGGCACTACAAGTCGAATAAGATTGAGAATCAGATGGGGAATCGCCAAATGAGGATCTTGAAAGACGATTGATGGAGGAGGATAGGCCACATGTGCATGTCATGACCATTAGAGTCAGTATCTGCGTTTGATAGGTTTTTATTTATAGTTTTTTTTGTTAAGGAGTCATCTTTTTCCTTTGTCTTTTATTCTGTTCCTTTTTATCTTTCTCCTTTCATAGAAAATTCCCCAGTAGAGTCTGTTTGGTCAGAACAAGTGAGAAATGACTTCAAAATATGCCCTCAGCATTCCAATTATGCAAGATAAGATCTGGCTAGTACATCCAAGTGGTATAGTCAGCAAGGAACAAGTGCGAGGCCAGTGTCAAGAAAGATATCCCCAGCAAAAGGGAATTGACAAAAGGATTGACGAATGTCAAGAGGGATATCCTTGCCAAAATCAAAGGTTGTAAACCTCAAGGCCAAGGCCCGTGGACAAATCAAGGAGAGCAATGAGCATGATTTGGGAAATTCATACGAGACTAAAAGTCGGGAAAATGCCAGTTTTCGAGCTATACCACAAAAGAAGAGGGATATCCCCAACAAAAAGGGATCATCCCCAGCAAATAATATCATCCCCAGCAAGTTTTTTGGAACGCAGAGCAGGGAAGAAGAAAGGCAAAAGCCATCCCAGTGGGAGTATCACAACCAACCACCGCGTTTTAAACTAACAAATTTTGTTTGATTTGAAACAGGTAAAGGAAATGGCATTGATGACGGAAATGCATGCCACAAGGGAGATTATCAAACTGGGGCAGAAAATTTTCCTTTCATTTAGAAAATTTTCTGGAAGTCAGGTACCCATTTGGGGAAGAATAAAGATAGCACCAGTCTCAAGGGAAGTGGTCTTTGAACCAGTGTTACCCCCAGCATAATAAGTTTTAATGAAGGAAGTTGTTCCCCAGCAGACAGAACAAAAGGATGAAACTTGTTCTCGGAAAAAGCAAAAGGCCAGTGTCATTCCCAGTAGCCTTCCGAAGAGTGAAGCACTAGTTTTGAAGGAATCAAAATCCCCCAGCAGTGTTATCCTCGACAGCGTTATCCCCAGCTGATAACATTTTATCCCCCAAATGGTAAGTAAATAATTCCCCAGCAGTGTTATCCCCAGTAGTTTCGAGGAAAGACAACACAAGTTTTTAAGGAAAGCAGTTCTGTAAGAAGGTAATTCAGGAAGAAGGAAATGGTTCACGCATAGGAGACGCACTTCCTAAATTAAGATTTCATTAATAGGAGACGCACTTCCTAAGTTTATTTTTACCCCTAGGAGACGCACTTCCTAAGTTTAATTTCATGTATAGGAGACGCACTTCCTAAATTAAGATTTCATGCATAGGAGACGCACTTCCTAAATTATGTTTTCATTAATAGGAAACGCACTTCCTAGTTTAAAATCATTAAAGTTTTACCCCTAGGAGACGCACTTCCTAAGTTTATTTTTACCCCTAGAAGACGCACTTCCTAAGTTCAATTTCATGCATAGGAGACGCACTTCCTAAATTAAGATTTCATGCATAGGAGACGCACTTCCTAAATTAAGTTTTCATTAATAGGAGACGCACTTCCTAGTTTAAAGCCCTTAAAAAGTTTTACCCATAGGAGACGCACTTCCTAAGTTTATTTTTACCCCTAGGAGACGCACTTCCTAAGTTTAATTTCATGCATAGGAGACGCACTTCCTAAATTAAGATTTCATGCATAGGAGACGCACTTCCTAAATTAAGTTTTCATTAATAGGAGACGCACTTCCTAGTTTAAAATCATTAAAGTTTTACCCCTAGGAGACGCACTTCCTAAGTTTATTTTTACCCCTAGGAGACGCACTTCCTAAGTTTAATTTCATGCATAGGAGACGCACTTCCTAAATTAAGATTTCATGCATAGGAGACGCACTTCCTAAATTAAGTTTTCATTAATAGGAGATGTACTTCCTAGTTTAAAATCATTAAAGTTTTACCCCTAGGAGACGCACTTCCTAAGTTTATTTTTACCCCTAGGAGACGCACTTCCTAAGTTTAATTTCATGCATAGGAGACACACTTCCTAAATTAAGATTTCATGCATAGGAAACACACTTCCTAAATTAAGATTTCATTAATAGGAGACGCACTTCCTAGTTTAAAATCAGTAAAGTTTTACCCATAGGAGACGCACTTCCTAAGTTTATTTTACCCCTAGGAGACGCACTTCGTAGTCTGGGTCGTTCAGGTTATATTTTTTCTTTAGGAGACGCACTTCTTAGTCTGGTTCATTTAAGATTTCATTCGTAGGAGACGCACTTCCTAGTTTGAGTCATTGAAATTTTACTCATAGGAGACGCACTTCCTAAAATTGATAGTTCATTTATAGGAGACGCACTTCCTAAATTTAAATTCATCCATAGGAGACGCACTTCCTAGTTTAGGTCATTCTAGTTCAACCATAGGAGACGCCCTTCCTAGTCTGGTTCATCGAAGTTTACCTTTAGGAGACGCACTTCCTAAATTGATAGTTCATTCATAGGAGACGTACTTCCTAGTTTGAGCCATTGAGATTTTACCCATAGGAGACGCACTTCCTAAAATTGATAGTTCGTTTATAGGAGACGCACTTCCTAGTTTGGCTTTTTCAGGTTATATTTTATTTTAGGAGACGCACTTCCAGAATTGAGATTTCACCCTTAGGAGATGCACTTCCTAGTTTAGTTCATTCCAGTTCAACCATAGGAGACACACTTCCTAGTCTGGTTCACGAAGTTTTACCCATAGGAGACGCACTTCCTAAATTGAAAGTTCACCCGTAGGAGACGCACTTCCTAAATTGATAGTTCATTCATAGGAGACGCACTTCCTTGTTTGAGTCATTGATATTTTACCCATAGGAGGCACACTTCCTAAATTGATAGTTCATTCATAGGACACGCACTTCCTAGTTTGAGTCATTGAGATTTTACCCATAGGAGGCACACTTCCTAAAATTGATAGTTCATTTATAGGAGACGCACTTCCTAGTTTGGCTTTTTCAGGTTATATTTTATTTTAGGAGACGCACTTCCGGAATTGAGATTTCACCCTTACGAGATGCACTTCCTAGTTTGATTCATTTTAAGTTCGACCATAGGAGACGCACTTCCTAGTCTAGTTTATTGAAGTTTTACCTGTAGGAGACGCACTTCCTAATCAAGGTCTTTCAAGTTTTTCTTTTAGGAGACGCGCTTCTTAAATTGAGATTTTATTCATAGGAGACGCACTTCCTAGTTTTAGTCACTGAAGTTTTCACCCCTAGGAGACGCACTTCCCAGTCTTGGTCATTTAAATTCACTCCTAGGAGACGCACTTCCTAGATTAGTTCATTCAGATTTTATTTTTAGCAGAAGCACTTGCTAGCCAATTCTTGGTTTTACTCATAGGAGACGCACATCTTAGTCTAGTCTTTGGTTTACTCTCATTGCATCAGTGGTATAAGTGATTTACAATTTTGCTAACAACTCACAAGTCTTCCTAGTGCAAACTGGGGAAGAAAATTTTGTTTGTTTTGTTTGTTTTGGTTGCAGGATCCCACTTGGAAAACAAGGGAACACAGAAGGTTTCGGCAATCAGGCTCCCACCTGGAGAACAAGGGAAGACAGTACAAGAACCAAGGGAAAGCAATTCAAGTTTCAAAGGAAGATAGTATAGATTTCGAGGGAAAACAGTTCAAGCTTCGAGGAAAAACAGTGCAAGTATTAGCAATCAGGCGCCTACTTGGAGAATAAGAGAATTCACTTCAGAACACAATTCAAGTTAGCAGCAAAAGGAGCTCGCGGAAAGAATGCAAGTCAGCAGTCCAAGGTGATCAACAGAAGTTAGTTCCAATAAAAAAAAGAGAGGAGAAAGACAAGAAGTCAATCCAAAATGCAGAAGTTGATATGGGCTGCTCAAGACATGGCCAAGGTCACAAGCACTCCACGCCTGGTCCTGATCTGGAAAACCAAAGAAGGATGAACTAGCACCTACAACTAGCAAGCATCAAGGTTCAAATCTAAAGTCTGTATGAAGAACCATTCAAGACTCAAGATCAAGCTTCAGAAGACTTATAGATAGGAATCTTGTAACTCATAATTGATATGCCTAGTTAGTCATTTTTATGTTTTGATTTTTGATGTAACAACAGGACCGCGGATCGGAACCTCGGCGGAACGGCACCTCGACCGGCTCTTCACCTCGGTATACTCCATCATCTCACTCACCTCTGAACTACACGTGGTCTGATTCCTTTATAACCAAGGATATGTAGGCAGCTCAAATACAAGGGCTCGGTCACATTCCCCTTTTCTCTTAGTTTTAGTCTCTCCAAATAAGGGTCGGGTCAAAATACCCCTCTAGTCGTTCTTTGTCTGAAAACTCTTCATGTTTCCAATCAAAAAGGGGCAGCTGTAGACGTGTGATTTTTTACCCTCCCCAAGATTTTTCATATTTTAGCACGTAAATATTTAATTTAGCCCTAATATAGCTATTTCAACTAATTTTTACTCTCTTACTTTATTTTACTACAAGAAAACAAAAATTACAAAAAAAATAGTTTCATTAATGTTTTGCAATCATTTTAATCTTGAAAAAAATACCCAAAAATAGTTTTTGTTTTAATTGTCAGTCTCATTTTAATAGTTATTTTGCTTACGTAGGATTAATTAAATAAGATCGTGTTTTTATTCTCGGTTGCGGGGAAAGAATAACATTTGAGTTCAAACGACCCATTTTTAGGCCAAAAATTCGGATAACCCAATACCCAAGCCCACTACCCTAAACCTAGACCTAGACTCTACAAAAAGGGGGGGAAACACCTAAAAAAAAAAGGGAGACACTTCAGCCGAGACTGGCATTTTGAGAGGGACCAAAGATGAAGTCTTCTTCTCCAACACAGAAACCCTAGAAGACTAGGGCCTCTACTTCATCTTCTTCTTCCTAAAGAAAACAAAGAAGAACCCTAAGAGCAAAACCCTAGTCCCCTTGCTTCTTCTTCTTCACGATAACAGCCACACACGACCTCCCTCACCTCCAAACGACCCCTTCCATCGACCACCCTTCACCAGTCGTCGAACCTCCATAGCCACCGGACAGAGAAGCAACGAACACCATAGCCACCCGTTCGTTGCTTCTGCTTCTGCTTCGTCAACCACGAACAGCCACAGCAACAGCCTTCACCCCCATTTCCCGTCGTCAATACCACCCCAAACGACGACCGTGACTGCCTGAAACCGGCGACCACCAGCAGTCCGCCACTCCAGCCACAGTCGTCTTCTCCACCAGCGACAGTCACACGCAGCAAACAACCACTCCTTCTCCTCCAATCTCCATCGCAACCAGTCGTAAAACCAGCTCTAGCTACATGAAAAATAGTAGCTCAAACCCCGTCGTGCTTCGTCTTCCTCACGTGAACCAGTCCGGCGACCCTCCATTAAATCTGGCGACCTTCATTTTGTCTCGAAACAGCCCGTCCTTGTCCTTATCAAACCTGTTCGAGGTTCGTTGCAGTCGAATCTTAGGTGTCGAGGTTCGTCTACGGTTCATCGCGTTTTGAGTATAACGCTGCCTTGCGGTTAGTTTTTCAGATTTGTTTGAGGCGTTATTTGGCGTTTTTCTTCCTTTGCTTCAGCAGATTTTTAGTTGTTCCCTGCTCATATGTATGTGGTTATTCACTTGTTTTTTGATATGAGCATATGAGTGAGATTCTGGCAAAAAGATGCATAATCATGCCTAGTTTTCTTTTTTTGTTTAAATTTTGTTTCTAGTGTTTGTACTATTAAGAAACATTGAAGTTAGGTTATAGATTTATTTTATTTTTTTTACGTGATTTTGCTCAACAGATATAGTCTAGTGCAATTCTCTTAGTAGTTGTGTAAATATGGGCTTAAACCTTTGGTAGAAGTAATCCTTTGAAATTAGAATACGAGGCGTGTCATTTAGCAAATTTTATGGCCATCGCAAAGTGCAAACGTGTAGTTGTTTTAGGCGCATGTTTAATAAATATTACTTTCCTAAATTCGGGTGCGCATTTATGTGACCCAAATCCAAATCTCAACGGAGTCGAAATGTGTCTCTAATCACGGGTACATTGATTGTGACGTGGTCCGAGATGCATGTCCATGACGTTGCAAATTCCTTTAAAAAAATAAGAATGAGATGAGCCTCGCCGAATAAAAATACAAAATTGCGGGGCCCTCGGTAAATATTTGCTTTAAAATTGCTTAGACTTCGGGATGGACCGTTTAGCAAAATTTCACGGCCCTACCCAAAGTAAATGATACGCTAGTCGCTTTAGGCGCGCCTTTAATAATTTAATTTTCTTAAAACTCGGGTGCACATTTATGTGACCCAAATCCAAATCTCAACAGAGTTGAAATGTGCCAACAACCACGGGTGCATTGATGTGACGTGGTTGGAGATGTATTTCCATGATGTTGCAATTCTTGATAAAAAAAAATATAATAATAATGACAAAAGCGGTTAAAAGTTAAAACTTGCACATGAGCTCATAATTGTATAGAATCATATAAACAAGCTGAATATGACAGTTGAGCGACTGTGCTAGAACCACGGAACTCGGGAATGCCTAATACCTTCTCCCGGGTTAACAGAATTCATTATCCGGATTTCTGTAATACAGAGTCATTCTTTTCCTTGATTCGGGATTAAATTGGTGACTTGGGACACCCTAAATCTCTCAAGTGGCGACTCTGAAATAAATAAATAAATCCCGTTTCGATTGTCCTTTAATTGGAAAAACTCCTTCACCCCTTGCGGGGGCGGAAAAAGGAGGTGTGACAGCTATTTTCGTAAAAGAACGAACAAGTTTGTGAAAGGTCGTAAAATAATCCTTCCCGGCCTTAAAATTCATGTGAAATTGAGAAGGGGCCACATCTGAAAAACAACCATTTGGTTAAAATTGGCATATAGGGGAAGGAATCTGGCTGTTTGTTTTTGAATTTGTAATTCTTTGATTAGAGTATGCGGGTTATTTGATTTTCGATACCGTTTGTTGTCTTTTGTCAAAGTCTGTTAGTATGGTCAGTTTTTAAACTTTTGTAATCAAGTTTGTTTTATTATGAAAATTGAAAATTCCAAAAAATATTTTATTATTATTTATCTTTTATTGGTCCAAACTACGCAAGGTCTAATTCATGCGGGGACATGATACGTAGGCAATCTACATAAGGTTCGACCACCGCTAAAAAAGAAAAAAAGAAAGTGAATAAAAGAAATGAAAGAGAGAGAGAGAGAGAGAGAGAGAGAGAGAGAGAGAGAAAGAAAGAAAAAAGAAAAAAAGAGGGAATGGAGGGTTTCCGAAACATTTGAAAAATGCACAAATAAAATAAGTCGGGATGATGAATGCGGTAGGAGCAAAAACATGTTAGAAATGGTTAACTGCCTAAGAACATTGCATCCCCCAACATGCAATTGCAATATCTATTAAAACTCTAACGCTAACAGGTTTGTTGTTCGTCCAATTCCAAACAGTTAGTTGTTAAAGCGTACTGGCACCATACCATTATCAAACAAGATCAAAAGGGCCTATACCAGAAAGCATGACTGGCTCAGAAAATAGTGTTGATTTGGAAAGGACGACACATCAGATGCTGAAGGAGGCGATGGCCAATATAGAAAAAATGAGATTGGAAATGAATGAAATGCAGCTAGCCATGACTAAGGTGCAAAAGGGGCCCGAACCACTCGTCACTCCTACTCCCCCACCAGGACACACTCCGGAATACCCTTCCCCCGCCCCTTCAACAAGCTTCCCAAGCTACCACTACTATCAGGGGAGAGATGCCTATGATCCCCAAGCTCCGCCACCCAATCAGAACCCTCCACCACCAAATGTTCCTGTCTTTGTGGCACCTCTCCCAGCCACATTACAAAGATCTTCTAGTGAACCACTGTTCCAAGTTCACGACACCCAATATTTTCCTCCTGAACCCACTTTTAAAGCTCCTAAGCCATACACATATACACCCCAATTTGGGATCCCAGAGGAAGCTGAGAAACCGGTTAAGAACACAGAACATGAGGAGGTGATTCGAAAGGTCAAAAGCCTGGAGCAATCCTTCAGGAACATGCACGGGTTAGGCCACCAGGTCAGCGTGGCCTACAAGGATCTATGCCCTTTCCCTAACGTCCAATTGCCGGTAGGGTTCAAGATGCCCAAGTTCAATTTATACGAAGGGCATGGCGATCCTGTGGCACATCAACGGGGTTTTTATAGCAAGATGAGAGGAGTTGGTGGCAAAGACGAGCTACTGATAGCTTACTTTGGCCAAAGCCTAAGTGGGTCAGCACTGGAATGGTATACAAGACAAGATCCGAGTAGGTGGTACACCTGGGACGATCTAGCACAGGCTTTCGCAGGTCACTTCCAGTACAACCTTGAGATAGTCATTGACCGTCTCACATTGCTAAAGTTTGAGAAGAATCCCGGGGAGAGCTTCTGGGAATTTGGGTTCTGGTGGAGAGAACAGGCAGCCAGAGTTGATCCTCCAATGAGGGAAAACGAAATAGTGGACTATTTTCTGCAAACTCTAGAGCCAACGTACTTTGGTCACTTGGTAACGTTAGTTGGCAAATCCTTCAATGAAGTAGTGAAAATGAGAGTTATGATAGAAGCGGGACTTAAGTCCAATAAGATCCTGAGTTACTCGGCAATCAAGGCAATGACTCAGGCCATTCAGAGCGGCATGGGAGGTGCGCTTGAAAAGAAAAAGAGAGAAGAGGTCGCGACAATAGAGGCAGGCAACTGGTCCAGATCGAGAGGTCCTTCCCCTCGCTACCAACCCAGACCCCATCACCCAAACTACCCTCACACTCCAAATTGCCCTCCACAACCCTACTACCCGCCACAAGAACTACACTTCTCCGTACACCAAGCCCAGACGTACACTCAGCCTCCAGCTCGCCCGCAATGGCGCGCGGTGGCTCCCCAAAACACATATCCACCTCCACAAAACACCTATCTGCCGCCAAGGGCCTACAGGAACCTTCCAAGGGCAGGTTTCCGGGGAAATCAGGCTTTCATAAATGAAAGAATACAGAGAACATTCACTGAGTTGGGAGAAACCTATACTGCCGTGTTCCACAAATTAAGGCAGTTAGGCTTGTTGAGTCCTGTTGAGCCCAGATTGCCAAATCCCCTTCCCAAAAATATGGACCACTCGGTAAGTTGTGAGTATTGTTCGGGGGCTCCCGGACATGATACCGAGAAGTGTTGGAAGTTGAAACATGCAGTGCAAAATCTTATTGACACCAACAAGATTGAGGTTCAGACACCAGAGGCACCCAACATCAATCAGAACCCGTTGTCGGCACACCATGAAACCCACATGATCGAGCTAGTACACGAAGGAGGGGAGCTAAAGAAACCCTCACAAACAGTGATGATGATCCGTGTCGGTTCAAAAGAAAAGTTAACCAGTGGAAAAGCGGTGGTATAGTTGGAAAAGGTATATGGCAAGCCAGTTATGGTGTTGGGAAAAGGGTCCAGTGAGGCAGATGTACAGTTTGTGGGGATGAAAGCAAAAATCAACAATTGAATGGCTACTTCTCTCCCTATACGAAGGGAGTCTTGGTAGTGGGCTCTGATTTTCTTTCTTGTTGTCTGGATTATTCCAGGGTTGTAATCCAGATTTCTTTTTGTGCTCGCCAAAGTGAGAAACCTTGCTATCCCGTATTTTAATAAAGTGAAAGTTTTTTTTTCCTCATTCCTTATTTTGTTTTAATTTTTCTTCTTCTTTTTCTCTTCTGAATAGTTCTCTTTATACTGGTTCTAATGACATGGCATGCACGACGGATCTTCAACCTAGTCTAAAAAAAATCAATCTGATTTCGAACTTATAGTACAAGATTGTGATGATAAGTCGGAATACGATGAGGATGAAGCCTTCGAAGAAATTAACAGAGAGTTGAGCCAATTTGAAGAAAAAAAAAAGAGCCCAACTCAAATGACACGGAAGCCGTCAATCTAGGGGATGCAGATGATATCAGGGAAGCTAAGATAAGCGTCCACATTGAACCAAACATCAGGGAAGAACTAATCAAAGCACTTACTGAATTCAAAAATGTTTTGCATGGTCATACGACGACATGCCGGGTTTAAGCACCAATCTAGTGGTTTACAAATTGCCCACTGACCCGACATTTCCTCCCGTCAAGCAAAATTGAGGAAGTTCAAAACCGACATGAGTGTGAAGATTAAGGAAGAAGTAACCAAACAGCTGAATGCTAAGGTTATTTGGGTCGCTCAATATCCTGATTGGTTGGCTAATGTGGTGCCAGTGCCAAAAAAAAAGATGGAAAAATCCGGGTGTGTGTTGATTATCGCAATCTGAACAGAGCAAGCCCAATGACGCTTTATGTTTAATAGATATCGAAGGAAAATGCGTCGACATGGATATCAATTCTGACGCAGTTAAGAGATATTATGTATGATTTCTTGTAATTGTAATTGTTGTTCATTTATCGGAGAATGAAATGACGGGGGCAATTCTTTCTTCTATCCAAACACTTTAACTTTTGCTTCCCTTTTTTAGCCTTATTTATTCTTTCATATACCTATTTTTGGAATCAGTAATGAAAATGAAAGAAAAAGAGAAGAAAAAACAAATAATGATAATAAAGACAAAAGAAAAGTCACAAGAAAAAAAACAAAGGAAATGGGAATTACGTTTGACCTGATTCCTCAAAGAAGGATACGTAGGCGCCTCACGGCTCGGTGATGGTGTAACAAAAAAAAATCCCCAAGCAAGAAAACTGGGGCAGAAGTTGTGTTTGTAATTTTGGGAAGAAAGTTTGATTCCAAGAGTTGTAATGTTTTACCCATCAAAATGATTTTGAACCCTCTTGATACCCCTTTTCTTTTAGCCATACACAAAAACCCATATTGATGTCCAAAAAAGACCTCCCGATCAGTATCCGAGAAGTGCCAAGTCATGCAAACGAAAGTCAGAAATAACACTCTGATCCCCAGCAGAGAAGAGGATCATAAACTGGAAATGAATTGATAATCGAAAAGAATCCCCAGCAGAGAGAGTCATATCGGCAGCACTCCAATCCCCAGCTAAAAATAAAATAAAATGAGAGAGTCTTATCGGTGAAAACCTTCACAGGCACCATAAGGCGACAAAAGATGAGAGAAATAAAACGAGAGAGTCTTATCGGTGAAAACCTTCACAGGCACCATAAGACTACGGAGTTGAGAGAAATGAGAGAGTCTTATTAGTGAAAACCCCTCGAAGGGCACTATGAGGTGACAAGACAAGATTGGCGGAAAGGATCCGCATTTGGCAAAGAGTTGAGTGCCTGTTTATCCCCAGCAACATGAGGCCGTCCGAAGGGTTGATTGATACAAATAGACTGGGTTGATTAATCCGGAATGCGCGACATGATCGTTGGGATCGGTTATATCATTCAGATAAGTTCTTTTCTTTCCTTTTCCCCAGCATTTGTTCAGAAAGACTTCTTCTTTTTCTATTTTTTTGAGATCATCACTTTTTCATTTCTTGGTTTAAAGACTTTACCTCCCCAACAGTTTGTTTTTGAAAACGATTTTCAGAGCATACTACCAGTTGCCAAAATGATGCAAAGCAAAATGCGAATAGGACAGGCCAAAGATAAGGCGATAAAGTGAAAAGAAGTTGGTCGCAAGACCAAATGATGAATGGATCTAGATCCCAAGAGGACCAAATTTCCAAGGGAAGTTGGAGAAAAACAGGAAAACAACAGTTGAGAAAATTGTGGACCTAATTCCAAGAGGTCCCCCAGTAGATCATCGAGATATAGGAGCATCCCCGACAAATTTTCGACCAAGTTCCAAGAGGGTCGGACAACACAGAGTGGGAAGGAAGAAAAGGAAAATTCATCCCCAGCAAAATAATCCCCAGCAAGTTTTGATAGCGTAATGAAACACAAAGCGGGGAAGGGAGAAAGGGAAAAACCATCCCCAGCAAGAGTGGCACGAGCACTCACCATGTTTTAAAACTAACAAATTTTCTTTGATTTGAAGCAGGAAAAGGAAATCTTATTAATGGCGAAAAAACATGCCACAAGGAAAAGCACCAAAACTGGGGTAGAAAATTTTCTACCATTGTCGAAAATTTTCTCGGAGGAACGAGGAAATCAATTCAAGTTTTAAGAGATAGCAAGACAGCACGATTTTAAGAAAAACAGTCGGAGGTAAGACAATTTCAAGTTTTGAAGTCGGGAGCCCGCTCGTATAATAGAGGTATGCAGTTCACTCTTTAAATTTCAAGTTTTGAAGATGGGTCTATCCGCCCTCGAATAGGATATGATGGGTCTGTCCGCCCTCGAACAGGATATGATGGGTCTGTCCGCCCTAGAATAGGATATGATGGGTCTATCCGCCCTCGAATAGGATATTTTTGGGTTCATCCTCCCTCGAATAGGATATTTTGGGTTCGTCCGCCCTCGAATAGGATATTTTTGGGTTCATCCGCCCTCGAAAAGGATATTTTGGGTTCATCCGCCCTTAAATAGGATATGATGGGTCTATCCGCCCTCGAATAGGATATGATGGGTCTGTCCGCCCTCGAACAGGATATGATGGGTCTGTTCGCCCTCGAATAGGATATGATTGGTCTGTCCGCCCTCGAACAGGATATGATGGGTCTGTCCACCCTCAAATAGAATATGATGGGTCTGTCCGCCCTAGAATAGGATATGATGGGTCTATCCACCCTCGAATAGGATATTTTTGGGTTCATCCGCCCTCGAATAGGATATTTTGGGTTCATCCGCCCTCGAATAGGATATTTTTGGGTTCATCCGCCCTCGAAAAGGATATTTTGGGTTCATCCGCCCTCGAATAGGATATGATGGGTCTATCTGCCCTCGAATAGGATATGATGGGTTTGTCCGCCCTCGAACAGGATATGATGGGTCTGTCCGCCCTCAAATAGGATATGATGGGTCTGTCCGCCCTCGAACAGTATATGATGGGTCTGTCCGCCCTCAAATAGGATATGATGGGTCTGTCCGCCCTCGAACAGGATATGATGGGTCTGTCCGCCCTCGAACAGGATATGATGGGTCTATCCACCCTCGAATAGGATATTGAATTTAATCCTTCCTCAAAAGGACATTTAATTTATTTTGACCCAAGTGGTCCTGCTTGTATAAACATTGCCAAAATATATATTTTCATAAATCATTGCCAAATGCATTTTATTTTCAAAGTTGCTGATGAAAGTCAGGAGCCCTCCTGGAGAATGGAGGGCATTAAATTCTAAGATTTTTGAAGAAGTCAGGAGCCCGCCTGGAGAATGGAGGTTGTGTCATCTTTCAAAAGTCAAGGTGGAGTCAGAAACCCACTTACAGAACAGGGGAATACATTGAAGTTTGAAGTCAGTAAAGCAGAGGGTTACAACAAAAATCCCCAACAGAAATCAGAAGGAAGACCACAAGTCGATCTAGAAGTAAAGAAATACCAGAGGAAACACAAAGCAACAAGGCAGCAACAATCACATGACCAAGCTCGAGAATAAATCTTTGTAATTCATAGATCATAGCTTAGTATAACTTCTTGTTTTCTTTCTAGCAATGGTGTAATAAGGAGATCGAAAAGCAGTGGTAACAGCATACAACAGCAGTAACAGTAACATCGCAATCTCATGGTAGTCCCAGCTACCAAAACTTTCTGAACTACACGCGACCTAATTCCCTTATAACCAGGGATATGTAGGTTGTCCAAAACCAGGACTCGATTGCGCCTTTCCTTTTTTATTTTATTCCTCTTTTGAATAACGATATGATCAAAAATTAGTCGTATTGTTCACTTTATCTTTGCCCGAAAGCTCTTCGTGTTTTCGAGCAAAGAGGGGCAGCTGTGAACACCTAATTTTTGACAACATTTAGTTTTTTATCACTTCTTTTATGTAAATATTTTATGGGGTTTTAACCTACTATTATTTTAGCTTTATTACACTTTTTATTATAGGATAAAAATACCAAAAATAAAATTAAAAGGTGAATTGTCACCATTAATATTTTTTATTTTGTTTTTTGTTTTTTTTATATAAAAAATCCGAAAATATTTATTTTATTTTATTTTTTTAAAAAACAATAATAATATCGGGAATAATTTAAAAAATAAGAAAAAGGGAAGTATTGAATAAAAAAATATAAAAGTAAAAATAGGTGGAATTCTCTTTTAAAAAAAGTAAAAGAATGTAGAAAATTTAAAAAAATAAAAAGTTTTGTGGAAAATTTTAAAAAAAATAAAAAGTAAAAGAAGGTTGGAATTAAAAAATAAATATAAAGGTATCTGAAAATTTAAAAAATTTAAAGTAATTGAAAGTAGCATTTTTAAAAGAAAAAGAAAAGATAATGATTTATTTTTTTAAAGAAAAGTTAAATAAAGTGAGATTCTCTTTTAAAAAAATAAAAAGTGGGATTTTAAATAAGATAAAAGTAATTAAAGTTAGAATTTTAAAAATAAAAGTAAATAAAGGTGGGATTTCTTTTTCTTAAAAAATAAAAGCAATTTGTAAGTGGGATTTCTTTTAATTAAAAAATAAAAAATAATAAAAAAACAAATCTAAAAATTTCGAAAATTTTGTTATAAATAGAAGAGAAAATTTCGGAAGAATAGGGTTCAAAAAATAGGAAAAACTAGATAGAGATGAAAAAAAGAGGGGGCGGAGTTAGGGTATACACTTGATATACACTCTGGATACACTGGATATACAGGGACAGAATTCATTTTGGAGAGAGTAAAAAAAATAGAACCAATTTTTCTGAAATATTGAGAGCGGAAGAACACCATAGAGAGTTCAAAGCTAGAAATAAAAAACAAAGAGAGACTTCCGGGCTATTTTTCTTCTCCATTTTTACTGATTTTCTCTATGTTGCTGGGATTTCCGGATTGAGGTGTTGAAGCCACTGTGTGGGACTTTCTGCTGCTGTAGTTTTGCTGTTGCTGCTACTAACTTCCTCCTTCTTCATTGTTGTAACTTTCAGGTACATGTTCTAAAGCTTTCAAATCTATGGAAAGGAAGTAAAGAGTTGTTGGAATGGATTTCTGAATTTCCCCTGTTTCTTTGTGTTTAATTTAATGTATAAGCAGTAGTTCACTTGATATCTCATAGTATGTATTAGGATGATTTTGGAATGCATAAACCGGACTTGAACTGGAAGCCCGAACTTTTAATGATAATTGATTAGGATTTTTCTTTATTCTTAGAGACAAATAAATGAAAAATCATAGTCGATTTAGTATATCCTTAAATAAAAAATGGGCCGAGCCTTGCCAAATAAAACGCACAAGTTGCGGGGCCCTAAATAAATGGTTAATAATTGTATAGACTTCGGGATCGGTCGTTTAGCAAATTTCACGGCCTTACCCAAAATAATGATATGCTAGTCGCTTTAGGCGCGCCTTTAACAATTTATTTTCTTAAACTCGGGTGCACATTTATGTGACCCAAATCCAAATCTCAACAGAGTCGAAATATGTCGGTAACCACGGGTACATTGATGTGACGTGGTTCGAGATATATTTTCACGATGTTGCAATTCTCGATAAAAATGGTCTATGATAAAAGCGGTTAAAAGTTAAAATTCGCACATATGTTCAACATGTATTGTATCAGATAATCAAGCCGAATATGACAGTTGAGCGACCGTGCTAGAACCACGGAACTCGGGAATGCCTAACACCTTCTCCCGGATTAACAGAATTCCTTATCCGGATTTCTGGTGCGCAGACTGTTAAACAGAGTCAATATTTTCCTCGATTCGGGATTCAACCGGTGACTTGGGACACCATAAATCTCCCAAGTGGCGACTCTGAAATAAGTAAATAAATCTCGTTTCGATTGTCCTTTAATTGGAAAAAACTCCCTTTCGCGCCCCTTTTGGGCGGCGCGGGCGAAAAAGGAGGTGTGACAATCTTTATTCTCTCTTTCATTATGTATATATTCCTTCCTCTCTTTTGATGTATATATTCTATTCCCCTCGTTTTGTATATTCATTTGTATCACTTTCAGTAGTTTATTTTATAGCTTCTTTAGTTTGTTTTTCTTAGTAGTATAACTTCTTATTTACTTTAATTGCTTCTTTTTGATTTGGTAGCTTCTTTTTATGTTTAAGTGAGTAATAAGCCTTTGGTTTTCTTAATGTCACGGTTCTTTTCAAAGATGGGTTTTGTGTGAACCGGGTTTCTCTTCCCAACGATGGATGGCGTGATAACCTTTTTAAGGGATTGAGTCCGTTTTTTATATTTAGGTAAAAACAGTAGTATTAATGAATAAAAAAGGTCAAACATGCTTCACTTGGTACCAACACATTTAACTACGGCCTTATGGTTAAAACCAAGTTCTTGGCAAGAAATAGCTCTAATTAGTGACCTTTAGACTCTTGTGTTGACTTGAGCAATCATCGAGTGTTTTAGTTGAACCATTAGTGATTTACAATCTTGAGTATGGTTGTTGTGGGCCCTCGACTCTATCCTCTTTAACAATCCAGTTGTGTGAGAAGTGACGTTTTTGTTGAAAGTCCAAGTACCTGTGCGAATGGTCCAGAACTTGCCCCAAATGTGTTTCTAGGCGAAATTCTAAGTTTTGCTTGGCTTGAGAAGAGATTGTAGGCTCTCTTTGGCCCGCTTAAAATGTTCCATGTCCCACCAATGTTGCTATCCCTAGTCAACCCATTTGAGCCTAAGACCTTTCTCATTTGATAGCCACGTTACAAGCATTTACCCGTTTGTAGTGACTCTCTCTTGGCACCCTAGCTTTTCTTAACACTCTTGAGAAGCAATTGGATAAAACATAAGTTTGGGGGAGAGACGAGGAGTTTGAAAGTTTATAAAGGCACAAAAAGAGAAGAAATGAAGAAAAGAAAAGGCAAAGACAAAGAAAGAATGAACAAAAGAAAAATGCAAAAAGAAAGTGAATAAAGTGAAGAGTTGAAGGAATTCAAAGAAAAGCAATGATGCGAAGCATGGAGAAAACAAAGAAGGAGAAAATGAATATCATGACCGAGAAGGAGTGATGTTAAGTCTCTCTAGTTCCCCTAAGGAAAAAGATAATGACTCAAAGAGTCGGCAAAATATGAGCCAAAAAGAGAAAAATAGAGTGCTTAAGGAAAAATGAACACGTTTCTATTCCAGCATTCCCTACCCTTGTACAATAAGCCTTCATTACATTCCGAAAAATTCCTACGTGATTTCAAGCCGAGTGAACTTACATTAGTGGTGATTTACATGAGGGGCAAGTATATGGTACTTAGAGTCATACTTGTGACATTTATTTGAGAGAGATGAGTGAACTTTTCACAAATCCTTGAATTGAGTGCTACATTCTTAAGTGAGATATGCTAACGGAGAGTAGAGGAGGAGGAGTTTGGGATCCACAATGACCTACATGAAAGAGCGAGCTTCCTTGATGAATAAAGTCAACTCTTGATGCTCTAGTGTCACATTAGAACTATTGTACTTAAAAAGTCAAATCATTGCCTTATTGATAATTCATAAGTGTTGTAGGTAATTGTTGGTCTCAATTGATATGTGTTTGATTCATCTTAGGCTAGCTGAAATAGCTCTTTTCTTGTGGAGGTGAGAACTACCTTATTTGCTTAAGGACAAGCAAAATCTTAAGTTTGGGGAAGTTGATAAGTAGGGATTTTGACTACTTATTTGCACCTTTTTACTTTCATTTTAGCTAAAAAATATTTAAAGGTATTCCCGAAAACTGATAAAATATGCTTTCTTGCAGGAGTATTGGAAAATGAGCCAACGTGATAAAATTCAACTCAAGAAGGAGTATTTTTGCAGAAGGACTAAAACCAAGTAAAAAGTGTAAAAGTACAGACCATAGAATTTTGTCTGCGGCGTAGTATGTGAAGGAATTGTGACAGTGTTGCTTTGCAATTGCGGACCTCACAATAATTGTGCGGCCAAAGAAGATGAAGATTAGAGAGTCCTAACTTGAAGTCCATTGAGAAGTATAGATCGCACTATTATTGTGCAGCTGCAGAAGTCCAAAGTGCAGCGGCACTCAGAAATGTACGGTCCGTAGAACCTGAAGAAGTGCAGCCGCAATTCAGAATTGTGTGGACGCAGAAGTCCCTCCTGTAAAGCTCAGCTTCAAAGTGCAGACCGCACACAGAATTGTGCGGCCGCAGAATCTTCGAAAGGGCAATTTTATCCGAATTTTTTAGCTGTGTATAAATAGTCTTTTTGTCAAAATTAGGTTAAGTTGGAACTTCAGAAAGTAGAGAGCCGTTTTTATTTACTGCTTAGAAAATTTTGTGATAGTTTGTCTAATTTACATTGGAATTTTTTCTCTTTATCATCTAATATGAGTTTAATCTTCTTTTCTTCTTTAATTTCTTTATTTTTTACTATGAGTAGCTAAATTTCTAGCTAGGGTTGTGACTCAACCCTAGTGTGGGTACCTAATGAGTGTTTGATTTAGGGCTTATTTAAGGTTGGGTGTATGATATTTAGCCTAGTTCTTGCTTTAATTTAAGAATGAATGGTTACAAACATTGATTCATGCCTACTTGGCATAGTCTCTACTTGACAAAGAGAGATTGAGTCTAGAAAAACTTGGCTAACAAGAAATTGGAGTGAACTCAAGAAATTGATAATCCCAATTAAAGGGTTGAATCTAGAGATAGTAAAACCTAACTTGAGCATATATCAACGGTTTTGTGAATTACTCAGTTGGACTTGAGAAAGCCAAATTGGGAAAAACCACTCTATTACCGAGAGGTATCGAGTGGATAATTGCGTGTTGATTGCTATACTATACTCCAACCAACAAAACCTGCCCTAAAACCCACAACCCGTTAGGCAAACACCTAGGTGGAAGTCACATCCCTAGATCTTTTACAACTTGAAAAACAACACCAAATATATCATTCTCTAGTTTTATATTTGCACACAATAGCTTAATTTAGAAGTAGACAAAAACAATAAAGTATGTGGAAGTACATTTTGGACACATTATACGCGTAGTTCGAGTATACCTAATCCCATCGACGCTCCCTGAGGAATCGATCCTGACTCCTAGTTGGGTAATTATAATTGCATCGACCGCTTCACAATCCCAATTTGAGGTGTGAATTTGGGCGACGTCAGTCCAAACCCGAGATTCAGACCTAAACCCGATTACATATTCATCCCTGAGCCTGCTTATGTAATTTGTTTCGAAATCCGACCTTAATTTGAAGTCTAAATTCTAATTTTATAAAAATTTCTAATTCTGCCCAAATTCCCAATTTCTACCATGAAAATCCTAGATTTTAGGTTGAAATCTTATTAAATGTAGTGGAAGATTGAAAAAAATAGGTTAGAATCACTTACCAACGAATTGGGGAAGAAGAGCTCTTGGGAAAATTGCCTCTAGGGTTTCTAGGTTTGAAATTTGAGAAAATGAACTAAAATCCCGTTTTTCAACTATTTGTTCAGTGGCAGATGTCGCATTTACAACATGGGGTTCGCAAATGCGAAGAAACAGTCGCAATTGCGAAGTCTTCCCAATTCTTCTGTCATCGCAATCGCGATGAATAGTTCACAATTGCGAATAATGGATCCTCCGCAAATGCGACCATAGTGATCGCAAATGTGAAGAAGCTCTCCCCAGGTGCACTTCGCAAATGTGAACACTAAGTTCGCAAATGCGAACCCAGCAAGCTTGGCAACATTTCGCAAATGCGAACTCAGACTTGCGAGGTCTGAGGCATGCACCAGCTATTTTTTCTAAGTCCAGAACCACTCTAAAGCCTAACCGAAACTCACCCGAGCCATCGGTGCTCCAAACCAAACATGTACACAAGTCCAAAAACATGACACGAACTCGCTCATGCAATTTATACATCAAAATAACCTCTAAAAGCCGGAATCGAGCACCAAAATGCATGAAGATGAAAATAAACATCAAGAACTTCTAGAATCGCAACCAAGCGTCCGAACCATATCAACTCAACTCGAAATGGCGCCAAATTTTGCAAGCTAGTTCCATATGAAGAAACGAACCTACCCGAGGCTTCGAATCACGCATAACAACCTCGAAACGACAAATCGCACCTCAAATCAAAATCATTGAACTTTGAAACTTCAACTTCTACAACCTATGCCGAAACCTATCAAATCACGTCCAATTGACCTGAAAATTTGCACACAAGTCATATTTGGCAATACGGACCCACTCCAATTTCTGGAATCGAAATCTAACTGCGATATCAAAAAGTTCAGTCAAACTTTTGCAAAAATTCAACTTCCGCCATTTCAAGTGTAATTCAATTACAGACCTCCAAATCACAATCCGGACGTGTTCTTAAGTCCAAAATCACCAATCGGAACTAACGGAACCGACGAAACTCCATTCCGAGGTCAAATGCTAAAAAGTCAAACTTGGTCAATTCTTCCAACTTAGAGCTTAAATCTTGAAGTTCATTCTATGCTAAAAAGTCAAACTTGGTCAACTCTTCCAACTTAGAGCTTAAATCTTGAAGTTCATTCTTTCAAATCGATTCCGAATAACTTGAAAACCAACACCGACGATTCACGCACGTCATAATACACCATGTGAAGATACTCGAGCCGTCAAACTACGTACCGAGTGAAGTGCAAATGCTCAAAACAACTAGTCAGATCGTTACAAACTCGGATTATCGGATTGGTGCGGTTTGTCGGTTTCATTTGTACATTCCTACTTCAAACCATTTCATTGACTACTTCAATATTTCGAATATTTCTCCACCTACCTCAATGCAAAATCTATTCAAGCGGACTAATTTTTTTCACTAGTTAAGATGTTAAAGGATTTTACATCTTAACTGCGTATTTTATATATGTGGTGAAACTTGCTATCTTTTTTCCAAGCAAGTATAAAACGGTTATGCTTTTGCTTTGTGCTGACTCTTGTACAACAGAAAAAATGAAGACAACACCAAAAAGACAAGGCCATTATATATATGGAGAGGGCATAATTAGCAAAATAAGAGTCATAAGATAACAAACAGAAAGGATGGTCCAGTATGCTATTCTGTACGGTCCAACAGTATTTGGATTTCATATAAACTTATCAGTGAAATACATCCACAGAATAGAACTAAAAACTGGTGCAAAAGGGATATTGAATAGACAAAGAACATTAAGCCACTCATTGATAACATCTAACGATTTCTCAGAGGTCTGAAAAGTAAGGGCGACAATCAGAGTTGGGATAACATAATAGCACAACTTCTTGCTAATAATGCCCTTTGCCATTTATTCAATCTCATATTAAGGAACCCTCGCATATTAAATTTCCCAGCATAAGTGCTAACCATAGTGCTACTTCGTCCACCGGTCAGTAATCCAATAGCTCATATATCAATAGACACACTTTTGTTTAGTTAAGGTGTCAAAATAAAAACTGAGACCGACTTTAAGGAACCGTTTATATATTTGTATTAACCCTTGGGTCTTATGGTTTGCGAACAAATTATACCGGGATTGCACTACATTAGACAACTTTGGAAAAACTCTTGTTTCCTATTTGAGACCTTAATCTTATTGAAGAACTTTGGAGAAAGACATCTTTGTCTTTTGATTGTTTTATTTTAGGATTAAATAATTCTGGAATTATTATTTCAGATGTAATATAAAATAAAAATAATCCCAAAATTTGTGGTGTAATAAATAGGAGATTACTTATATGGAAAATAATTTTCTTTAAACAAACACAAAATAAAATAATTTCACGTTTTATCCAAAAATTGTTATCCTTATTGTACCATACAACCCCGTGACATCTTTTTGAGCCAATCATGGCCTAAGAATTGCAAGAAAAAGAAACCCAACCAATGAACAATCTGATATTTGTCACGTGGTACAGTGGTATTATTGGAATTGTTCCAAGGCAATGTGCAGTCAATTTCATCGTCCTCCTTTTTTCACATTCCGCCAAAAATTAATTTCCATATACATAAATAATTCTCCTCTTCACTTCCCTTCCTCTCACTCTTACCCACCATTCATGGGCGGATCTAGAATATTTTGTATATGGGTGTACAACTAAAAAGATATATTAAGTGGATTTGGTCGTTATTCCTATAGATAAATAACACAATTTTCAACTAAGTACCTTGTTTAGTCTTATTGGAGCATGGGTATCACCTGTTAATATTATACCAATTTTAAAAAATACGTACATAAAATATTTAATTTTGCCGAGAAATCATGAGTTCACGTGCCCGTCATTTTACCTATACATCCTCCCCTGCCACCATTCTTTCCATGGCAAATCTTTTTTCCTTCTTCGCCTTTTTCCATCTCTTCCTTCTTGCCTTGTCTTCCTATTCCATGTCCTTATCATTTAATTACACCCTCTTTCAAGATATACTTATTTTAGGTTATAATCAAGTTATAGTTAAAATTATAATGTGAACCACCAAAGAATGTGGTGCAGTGGATGTGACTGCTCTTTTCTTAACAAGAGGTCTCGAGATCGAGCCCTGAGTATGGAAAAATTCTTGGTAGGGAGTCCTTTCCCCCGAATGGGGCCCTATGCGGCGCGAATCCGGATATAGTCGAACTCCAATGCGGGTACCGGACACCGGGTTTCCTGGGAAATTAAAAAATAAATTATAATGTGAGAATTATAATATACTGGAGGAATTAAATTAATAACGTGACTAATTAGTGAATATATGTTTCGTAGCTATTTGGTTCATTATTTTAAGAATTTAATATTATATTGAGTATGATATAAAATATGTATTTGATTTTACATTAATAAATTTGGGTAAAAATTATCTGCTTTAACATATTTCTTCTTAAAGGAATCTGGGAAAAGAGTTTAGAAAAGATATCTTTACCTTTTAATTATTTTAACCCATTATTAGCCAATCTCGAAATTATTATCTCACATGGAATATGGTACAAAAATGATATCAAAATTATGATATAAATAATCACCAGATTACTCACAATCGAAATAAAAACTTTCAATCAAACACAAAAGATAATCCTATATTTAATCTCAAGATTATTATTTTAATCTCTAGTACCAAACAACCCCTTTAAATATTGTTTAACCTATCATGGCCTAAGAATTGCAACAAAAAAAAAAAAAAAAAAAAACCAATGAACAATCTGATAGTTGTAAGTCTTGTTGAAGTCAACATGCAGTCAACTTCATCATCCTTCTTTTTCCACATTCATTTCCATCTGCATAATAATTGTCCTCTTCACTTCACTTCATCTCACCCGCTTTTCTCCACCATGGCAAATCTTCTTTCATTTTTCACCTTTTCCCTTTTCTTCCTTCTCTCTTTACCTTCCTATTCAATATCCTCTTCATCTAATTACACTTTCCCTCAAAAATACTTCATCAACTGTGGTTCACATTCCAGCGTCCCCGCCGTAGCCATCACTTTTTCCGGCGACCTGATCTCCGACTCCGACCACAGTAGCTCTGCTGTAGACCCCACTTCAAGAGGTTTAGCGGAAATCTATAAAACTGCCAGAATTTTCAGACAAGATTCTTCATATGAACTTGAAACAGAGGAAACTGGTTTTTACATAGTAAGACTTCATTTCTTTCCTTTTCCTGATCTTTTTAATGCGAAGTTCGACATTTTGGCATCTGGGTTTTTGCTTTTGTCTAATTTTACTGTCCCAAGAAACGTAACTTCTCCTGTCATCAAAGAGTTTTTACTCCCCGTGAAAGATTCTAAATTGAAAATCAGCTTTAAACCTCAAGAATCATCTTTTGCCTTTGTAAATGCTATAGAAGCATTTATTACTCCTCAAGATTTCATTCCTGAGTCTGCTACTCATGTTACTCGTCAAGGAAATAGCAATATTAGTAATAAAGATTTGTCCTTGAGTGCTTTATCTGTGGTTCATAGGATCAATGTTGGTGGTTCAGTAATTACGCCCGAAAATGATACGATGAGGAGAAATTGGTTGCCTGATGATGGTTATTTGTTTATCAAAGAATCAGCAAAGAACCATTCAATGTTTACTGATAGCCTTAACTATGATACAGAACGAGGAGCTAGTCGATATGATGCTCCTGACTTTGTTTATAAAACTGCCAAAGAAATGAATAAAGTTGTTGAGAGAAATGATGACAACTTGTTTAATATAACTTGGGATTTTGAAGTAAATAAGAATGGTATATTTTTCGTGCGTCTACATTTCTGTGACATCATTAGTCAAGAAAGGAATCAAACGGTTTTTAATGTCTATATGAATGGTGTATATGGACAGCCGATTAGTCCATTTGATAGACTTTCACAAATGGCAGCTCCTTTCTATGTTGATTTTGTGGTGGATTCAGATGGTTCTGGTTTTATGAATATCTCTGTTGGACCCCGGATCGACTCACGTACTCAAAATGCTTTTCTAAATGGAGTAGAAATCATGCAGCTGATTAACGAACGGGGATCAGTTCAAGATGGAAATGGACAGACCAAGAATCGTCGTTTGTTGATAATCGCTGGTGCTACCATTGGTGGTGTGGTTGCGGTTCTCATCTTAGTTTCTGCAGTGGTTATCTTGTTTTGTTTGAAATCAAGAAAAGCAAAACCTGTTGAGAGTGGTGACTGGCAAGTTGTGAATGCTAATGGAACAAGTTCACACAGCAGAACTACTGTAAGAACTTCTCCAATTGGTAGCACTACTCCTGATATGAATCTAGGGTTAAAGATATCTTTGGCTGAGATTGTTTATGCTACGAATAACTTTGATCCCACATTTATGATTGGTGAGGGTGGTTTTGGGAAAGTTTACAAAGGAACTTTTCAAGATGGTGTTAAAGTGGCTGTGAAAAGAAGTGAGCCTGGCCATGGTCAGGGTCTTATGGAATTCCAAACTGAGATAATGGTCTTGTCCAAGATTCGTCATCAACGTCTCGTTTCATTGATTGGATACTGTGATGAACGAAACGAGATGATACTTGTGTATGAATTCATGGAGAAGGGGACTTTGAGAGAGCATTTGTACAGTTCCAACGAAGATCTTGGTAAATCATCTTCAAGGTCAGTATTATCTTGGGATCAAAGGCTTGAAATTTGTATTGGTGCAGCTGAAGGTTTACAGTATCTTCACACTGGTTTAAATGGTCCAATTATTCATAGGGATATTAAGTCGACGAACATCCTTCTTGATGAACATTATGTTGCCAAAGTTGCTGATTTTGGTCTATCGAAATCAGGTCCTCCTGATCTAACACATATTAGTACCGATGTTAAGGGTAGCTTCGGTTATCTTGATCCTGATTACATAAGATGCATGCAACTCACTCAAAAATCTGATGTCTACTCTTTTGGAGTTGTACTTCTTGAAGTGCTTTGCGCTCGACCAGCTGTTAACACTCAGCTTCCAAGGGATCAAGTAAACTTAGCTGAATGGGGACTTTCTTGGCAAAGAGAAAACCAGCTAGAAAAGATAATTGATCCATCGCTTGCAGGTAAAATTAAGCCAAACTCGTTGAGAAAATTCGGGGAAACAATAGAGAAATGCCTGCAAGAATATGGGACGGATAGGCCTAATATGGTGGATGTGTTGTGGGACTTGAAATATGCTCTACAGCTTCAAAACTCTGCAATATTGCCACAAGAATTTCATGAAGATAGCACCACAGATGTTTCGTGGCAATTGGCATTGCCCGGTATTCATCGCTTACCTTCTATAGATGTAAGCACAAGTATTGCCAGTGCCAGTGAGAGTGAGGTTTTTTCGCAATTGGTGATCGATGAAGATAGATGATTTTTGGCCTTAGCATATATTAGCTCACTTCATTCTGTTGCAAGTCTGTCTTCTGTGGTAGTATTTTCAAAATTTTTACATGTGACTTCTTGCATGAACCTTGTGTCCAAATACTATTAGATAATTGGTACATGGCAAGAGTTTTTACATGTGGCAATATTTCCAAGTAACTATGGACAAATGGCTTATTTTGTCCAAGTGTCCTCCCAAGAGAAAGAGTGGCATCTTGCATGTTTGTTCATGGACAAGTGTTAACCACTTGTCAAGATTACCATCATCATTCTTGCTCATATAAAGCCACAATCTGCCACATCCGAATGATCAACAAAAGAAAGAAAATTATCTTCACCTTTGTGGTTCAATTATTATCTAATTATGTAATTATTATCATAGTAATTATTAATCTTTCTTCTGTAGTACCATTTTGTCTAAATTGTCATTCACCAGTTATTTCTTTTACAGTTTTCCAGCTTGCTGGATTTATTATTAATATTTTGCTGATTTTTGTATCTTCTAAATAAATAGAGATGAGCTTTTTTAATTTTGGGGAAACATTTCACATTGCTGTAATAGTTTCTTCTGACAGTACCTAGCACGACTCAAGCTAATTCGTATATCTGCTTACCAATAATATTATTGCAGTATTATTATCATTATTTTCCGATGTCATTACCCTACATCTTCTTCTGCTTCCTTTTGGTTAAGGCAATTCTATATATCATGTGCCAAAACCTTGTTGCAACTGCTTCTGAATAATAGTCAGGGTTCATTTTCTATATTGGATAATAGGCAAATGCTTCAAATGATATCTGTATTAATAGTATATGACATATTGTTCTGCTTAGAAGAAATGTGGTGCTATATAGAGTATATTTGGTAGGAAGGAAAATATTTTTCAGCAATTATTTTCTTGAACAAATTGTCTCACTTCTCTATATTCTCTAAGATTTAGAACTATCATAAAAAATAAGCAAAGAAAGTTGTTTTTCCCCTTTTAATGAAAAGTATTATTCTTTGGTGTTTGGTTGCCAAAAAATATTTATTTTCCGAAAAATATTTTTCATCGTACCAAACACGCTCATGGAGGTGGTAAATTGTGAGTTGGATCAAATTTGGGTGGATCAAAATTACACAGGTCAAATCAATAAGTTGGTCACGTCCCGCCTGTACAAAGTTTGTATTAGGTCAAGATGGGTCCTAACCTAACTCAGTATAACCCAACCCTCCCTCCTTTATAAATTTGCTCCTTTTGAAAAAAATGTGAAAAGCTAATATATTTTTCTTAAATGATTAGCTTTAAGTTTCTTCCAAATATACTCAATCCTCCACCTCCAAATTCGATTTTATATGTTTAGATTTGTTGTATTTTGACTTATTGTGTTGTACTACATTGATCCGCATAAACCCAGTAGTTTAATTGGTCGTTACGGCTCATCTGTTGGATCAAGTTAAAAAACGAGTCATAACTTAAATCAGTTTGATTTTTGCCAGAGTTGGACGATTACTATAAGAACTCTGGCAATTCTGCGCTCTTTCGGATGTCGAACAAATTAATAAAACACCTGTTTACCTTGAAAATACAAGTAACATTAAACTTGTTTATGGTTTTAAAGATACGTGTTTTAGTTCAATACTAATTAATAACCAAGAAATCTAACATATAAATGAAAAAAGTAAGTTGAATCAAACCAGTATTTAAGCAAGTCTTGACCTCGAGCTATGGTGTCCTCGAGGTTGGTCAACAAGACAGTAAAGTAAAGATAACAATAAAGTTAAGAAACAATTCTGAGGAGTAATGAGCAAGAAAGTAAGAGAGTATATATTCTTTTGCCAATGATTGATGATGATTACAAATGTTTGGGGTCTCCTTTATATAGGAGTCCGGAACCAAAATGTGGTTCTTTTGGACTCAAACTACACAAATAGGTGGTAAAAAAAAAGACCTTTTTATATATAGCGCCATAATACCTGGCGCTATATACTAACAGTAATGGTACCGTTAAAGTATAGCACCAAGTATTATGGCGTTATACTGTAAAAGCTGACATGGTCAGGTATAGCGCCACAATACCTGGCGCTATACATACATCATTAATGTATAGCGCCAGGTATAGTGGCGCTATACATAGATTTTCCTGGCCCCACCAATAATGACTTCAATAATTCAAGCGTATAGTGCCAACTTTTTGGGTGCTATACCTATATAAAAAAAAATTCCTAGCTAGCCATTTCCTATATAAAGAGGTTAGGATTGTATAGAAATTCATTCAAAAAAAATTTTACCTCTTGTTGAAACGTTTATTGTTCTTAAATTCTCCAGCATTTTTTCATTATGTCTGAAGAGCGTAGAATAAGAGTTTCATTATATTGGGGGGTGAGGTTGTGATGGAGAATAACTTCGTGGGCTACAGTTTATCTGCTCAGTGTCATGTTAAATTGCCACTTACAATAGAGTACGATAAATTGATATCGTTGTTATGCAAAAAACTGAGTGTGAGGAAACGTTCAGTGATACTTAAAGTAACCGGAAGATATCCGTATTCCGTCACTCCGCAAGGGGTTGCTTTTTACTCGGAGTTTAACATCGACGATGATGAAACTTTGAGTGGTTTTCTGAGGACTCCGGACGAATGCAGGGAATTTCTTGTAATCACAATGTTGGAGATGTACGTGAAGGTCGAAGTTGTTCCAAAAAACGAGGTTGTGCGTAGCAGAGATAAACCCCAGTCATCGGGTGGTTATTATGGAGTAGTTTTTGCCGGACAGGTTTCGGATGAAAGAGTTTTCCTTGATTTAAACTTATCACCGCCGGCGAATGAGCAGCGAGAAAATAATTTATACCCTGCTTTCCATAATTCACAAGACGAGTGGTAAACTTCAATTTTCATTTGTGTTAATTATGTATATTTTTGGCGTATTGAATTTGTATTAACGCTCATATATTTAATAGGGGGTACCGGCCGGATATGAATTTTACAAGTGGCCCATCCGGTAGTCATCACTTAATTGAAAATGTCCATCATGAAATTTCATCACATTATGACTTGTAAGTGAAGTAATATAGCCATATGGAAATCATTTATTAATTCAGTAGCTTATATTTTTGTTGGTTGTGCAGTGAAAACGAGCAAGTTGAACCACCCGTACTCACTCAATTGACCGAAAATGACGTATTATATCGGGATCTGGCAGATGCACAGAGTGAGGAACAGAACAGTGATTACGATAACAATGTCGATGAATCCGGAGACGAGACACCCTTTTTTCGTGAGGATGGTGATGAGCAGGATGAGGAGGAAGGACCTGATTTGAAGAGAGACCCCCCCTAGACGAAGAGTGTATGAGTCCGAAGTGTCATTTCATTCAAGGGAGATTCCTTACATTGATAACTTGCCAACCGTGCCGGATGTGGAAGCTCTAACAATGGATTTTGATGAAATCCGGACAGCAATGTGGGATGAGTCTAGACCAACGGTGCTTGCAAAGGGGATGCTTTTTCCTGATAAAACGCGCTTAAGCAGGGCTTGTAAAATGCACAACGTAAAAGAGTGTCGTGAGATGCAGGTATGGGAGTCAAGTCCGATGGTATACAAGGTTTTTTGCCGCAGGTGGTTTTGGCCATGTAATTGGATATTGCGTGCGACCAAGAAGAAGACAAGTATGTGAAAAGTGGGTAAATACATTCTCACCCACACATGTGAAATGGACATATTCAACGGGAATCACTTCAACTTGGATATTAACTTGATTTCTCTTGTACTTATTCCGCATATCGAAGCGTCCATAAGGTATACAATCAAAGAGTGCATTACATCGGTCCACCAGGAATATGGCCATACCATTACGAAAAGAAAGGCATTTCTCGGGTGCAAACGAGCGTTTGAAATTGTCTACGGTAATTGGGATAAGTCATTTGCATCTCTGCCAAAGTACATGGCCGCACTGCAGCACTTTAACCCCAGGACAGTTGTTGAATGAAAGCTTGAGCAGAGTCTGGGAACACCAGAATACATATTCAATTACGTGTTCTGGGCGTTTAAGCCAGCAATTAATGGTTTTTTGCATTGCCGGCCAGTAATATCCATAGACGGAACTCATGTCTATGGAAAGTACGATATCAAGCTATTGATAGCTGTGGCAGTGGATGCTAATGGACAGATATTTCCTCTAGCTTTTGCTGTTTGTGCCAATGAAAGCACAGAGACGTGGACGCTGTTTTTGAACCACATGAAAGAGCACGTTGTCAAACAACGTTCAGGTATTTGTCTAATATCTGATCGGTACGGTGGTATATTAAGTTCTGTGAAGAACTTGTCTGCATGGAAAGAACCTTATGCATACCACCGTTACTATGTGAGGCACTTTAAGGCCAATTTCCAGAAGGCATATCCCAACAAGGATCTACATGATTTGATGTGGATGGCAGCAACATACCACAAACAGCATAAATTCCGGAGGCATATAGATTCTATCAGGCAAGAAGACGAGGCATCCTATCGTTGGTTAATGCGACATGACCCTGAAAAGTGGACGTTGCATGCGGATGGTGGCAGACGATGGGGAATTCTTACTACAAACGTGTCAGAGTCCTTCAACGGGTTATTGAAGTCGGCAAGAGGATTGCCCGTCACAGCCATGGTGCGGATGTCGTTCAAGCAGATAATGGAGAGGTTTGTTCAACGGTCTTGCAGCTGCAACGGAATTGATGGAGAGGGGTGTTGAATTTATGCCAGTGCCTATGAAGAGATTTGAGAAATACAGACGGCGAGCATATTGGCATTCATTTTTGCAGTATGATAACGAAAGAGGTGTTTTTGAAGTTCGCACCGCTATCCATAATAGTCGGGGTAATAATGTACATACTGTAAATGAATCTGTAAGGTTATGCTCCTGCGTGAAATGGTCCATCTACCACATGCCTTGCTCACATGCCATCAAGTGTTTTCAACGTGTTGGTTATGCGGAGACCAACTATGTTGATCAATAATATAGTGTTTCCAAGTACCTAAACACATATAGTGGTCAGTTGCAGCCAGTGGGTGCTGAGCATTATTGGCATCCGAAATCATTTAAAATGGTGTGTAACAAGTCCTATTTGCGTAAAAGACAGGTGCAGAAGAGAACACGTATACGGAACCAAATGGATGTTAGTGACACCGTTTATGCGCGCAAATGTGGTATATGCTCGCAAACAGGACACGACCATCGTAAATGTCCTTCAGCTGGTTTGGGTGGCAAAACTAATCAAGCTCGTGGTGGGTGTTCTTCTAGTGTACCTAACTACCCATGAGTTGATGTTATAATAATTAGTTATTATATCTATGTTGTAAGATTTATGAAATAAAATTATGCTTGTTAACTATTATTTATACTTTCCCATTTTACCTATTTAAATAATAATTTAATAAAATTATCTGTCTATTTATTATGTGTGCGTTGTCTTGTCGAACTGAAAAAGCTGACCAGCTGACATAAAGTTGTCTTGTCAACATCATGATATTTAACACGCAAAGTATAGCACCATTAGATAGTCCGTTATGTGTGTGTTGTCTTGTCGAACTGAAAAAGCCGACCAGCTGACATAAAGTTGTCTTGTCAACATCATGATATTTAACACGCAAAGTATAGCGCCATTAGATAGTACGTTATGTGGGTGTTGTCTCGCCTATAAATAACGGGCTCATTGTAGTTATGTTGTGTGCTCAAAATTTACTAAAAGCAAATATTTTATTAAAGGTAAGGTTTTTTTTACTAAAAGCAAATATTACACAAATGGCTCAACCTCTTCGTCCACCAAAGTGCAACTGTGGAAAAGCATGCTTGATGCAAAATTGTTGGGACGGTGGTGAAGTAGGACGCCGCTACTGGCACTGTATGAACCAGTTTTACAAGGTTCCCGGCGAACCTATTTGTGATTTTCAAGAATGGCTTGATGAACCATGTTATCAGGAATGTTACAGAGAACAACTACAGTTTCTTCATAATATGTGTTTAAGACAACAGGAACATGAAAAAGAAAGCAATAGAATTATTGCAGACTTGAGGGCGAACCTGAAGGAGGTGGGAGAAGAAAAATGGAAAACACAATGGAATTGTGAAGCACAAAAGGATCGAAAAAAAATATAAACTGAAACTTGCGGAGGTGAAGGCGAAACTGAAATAGGTAGAAGAATAAAAAGAACAACTGGAAGAACGATCTAAGTGGTAGAATAAATAGCAACCGGGGCTAAACATTGGCATGTATGTGTTTAGTGTATTTTTCATATTTCATGTATTTTTATTATGTTGGTCTGCTATGTTTGTGTTTGTGATTGTGTTTGTGCTGTAGTAATGTTTTCCTTGTTTGTTGTACTAAATTTTATTTTAATTGAAGTAGAAGTTAAGTTTAAGTGCTTGTGTTGTACTATATTTTATTTTAATTGAAATGGAAGTTAAGTTTAAGTGCTTGTGTTGTACTAAATTTTATTTTATGAAACTATCAAACGAATGGAGAAATAAAAAAAGTAATGTGCATATTCGATTAACTAATATTGTTAATGTATACAAAAATATTATTTACACCATGTCAATGTGTCCGCATCCGGTGTGTCTCAATGCAGTCGCTGGCCTAAGGCGCATCCCCTCCCACCCGGGTACGCTATCAGGATCATCATCATCAAGTCGTCTCCTTATAGCCGGATGTGGCGCAGGATGACATGTATCGGTGGCGCTGTCAGCTCCAGTAAAAGGCTACAGAATAATATGAAACTTAGTATAGAAAACTACATAACAATTCACAACAATTTATATTGTCTTACCATCATCGTCTCTAGATCCTGAATGTAGTCATCTGTCGCTGCATCGCATGAAACCTTAAAAAAGAAATTAATAAAGTTAAAGAAAATAAATAAGTTACAGTTAACACAAATTCAAATTCAATACTAATAAACTCATACATGCGCATGTGATGTGGAGCCATAACTCAGTCGGCGCCCACTATAAAAATCTCGGGTTGGTCGATCCTCAACAGTTGTAGGTGGGCCTGGGAAGTATCTACCCCAATCTACTCCTTGAATATCCGAGCCCGTGATCAATAATTGACCCGATGGGATCACCTGCGATGGCACTGGAGTGCGATAAATTCCAAGGCTGTAAGACGGCATGTCCGTCTCATGCATGCCACCTGCCATATCAGCATCAACATCATCAGCAGGAGCCTCAACGCCCACTTGCTGGGGACCACCTCCTCTCCGCCCACGACCACGTCGTCCGGCACCACCAGCTCTTCGGCCACCACTAGCTCGTGGGATACCACGACCCCGATGGTACTGCACTGGGTACATATAATCAGCCTCGTATGCCAAACGCTAATCCGATCGGGCTCGCTGCAGTGTCTGGGCAGCCACATCCATGAATCAACGACTATACTCCTGCATGGCCACATGATCGTGGACATAACTCTACATCTGCTGCCCCATATGATAGATGGTATGCAATCCAATCGCCTGCACAAAGTAAAAAATATAAACTACATATTTGGCACTAATTATAGTTGTATAACTAATAATAACAGAAAACATACCAGGGCCTCGTGTCTCCCGGCGTATGGGACGTACCGACCGTGTGCCTGATGAACTGGGTTCCCGATAAAAAGTCGGGAAACAGTGCGGTACCATGCCATATAACGTGGAATAGGAAAGTGTTGCGGAGGTGGGGTCAAGTCCCCTCGCCTGTCCCAGGTACCCAACTGCTCGTTAAGCCATGCTATAAATGTGTCGTCCGCCCTGGACCGATCATCCCTCTCATAATGTAAAGCATGCCATGCAGGCGGAGTCGGTATAGGTTGCGGCAGGCCAAACTGATGAAATACCCGCTCGGAGGCATGGTGCTCGACAATATCGAGGCATATGAGCGGGACAGAAGCCCTCCAAATATGTCGGCCGAACATGCAATACGCTGGCAGGGTACCTATAACCTCATCGTTGTACGGCGTCCAGATGAACTATCAAATAAGAACACAAACCGTTAGTATGCACAACACTAAGTTAATCTATAACAAGTAAGTTTAGTTATATATTCACCTGTGCGTCTTCCAGAAGATCCAACACATCCCTGCAGAGGGGGAGATTATGATGGGCATCATACTCTCGTGCAAGATTACGACGCATAACCCACCTATAGGCTAGAGGGAGTTGCGAAATTTCTACATTAGCCGGTAGTTGTGGTAGAGGTGGCTGAAACTGCAGAAATCGCTCCCAAACCCAAACTTAACATACAAAGTTGACGTAAAGTATAAGATTAACTATAACTAGGTAGAATTGTAACTAATGGACATATTATTTGAATATGTTGTCACCTGTAGAAGCGACAGAAAGCTACCAACGTCTTTCTGTGTGCCGATGCAAGCCCGGCACATCTGCCTGTACAGATATGAGATGACAGCACCACCCCAGCTGTACAAAGATGTATCCTCGAACCGGGCAATATGATGCAGAAAACGGAGGCTCACTAGGTTCCCCGAAGTGTTCGGGAACAAGACCCCCCCCAATAAAAGGAGCAACAGCAGCCTCGTATATCGCTGTACATCCACCTCCGCAGACTCATCGGTGATAGTATGGTGGATCTGCACTAGGTGGTCTTTAATGGGGACCAACTGTATACGACTGGACCCAGACGCTACCGCCTCGTCCTCCGGCATGAAACCCGTGAGCATGTGTAGCATATCCCAATATGCCTTCCGCGAATAATATCTCATGGTCGCAGGCAGTAAAACTGGCAAGCCATCAGCGGACAGGCCATATAAAATCTCAGCGTCCTGGAGTGTGATGGTGGCCTCGCCGATGGGCAAATGGAAAGTGTGCGTCTCCGGTCGCCACCGCTCAATCAAGGTCGTGATCAAAGCATAGTCGAGCTGTATCCGGCCAATCCTAATAATCCTATATAATCCCATCTCCTCCAAGTAATGGACCACGCGGGGATGTAGAACGCGGGGAGGACTCAAAAACTCCCACAATAGATCCACTCTCCTAGCCCGGAAAGTCTGCGTAAGCAACTGTCTGTCCTATATATACTCGGATCTATGCTGGGGCTGTAGGGCTAATAGATCCAACGTCCGGGGGCCGGGATGTATAGTCGCGTCCATGTCGTCAACTGTAAATTCATATTTTTTAATAACTTAATTGTACAAATTATATATATATTTATGGGTTCAGGGCTCGATATTTTGAGGACCAGTGACACTAAACTATCATTAATAATTATGTGTTTTTATTATAATTTAAATTCATATTTTTTAATAACTTAATTGTACAAATATATATATATATATATATATATATATATATATATATATATATATATATATATATATATATATATATATATATAATTATGTGTTTTTATTATAATTTAAATTCATATGTTTTAATAACTTAATTGTACAAATTATATATATATATATATATATATATATATATATATATATATGTGTGTGTGTGTGTGTGTGTGTGGATTTTTATACAATTATTAACTTAATTGTACAAAGTTTGCATTTTCAACAACCAGTATAAGTTACTTAAACAAAAGGAATTCTAAGCTAAAATACTACACATTACTACGCTACAAGGCTCTAAATTTTACTACGCTATAAGGGTCTACGTTTTACTACGCTAAAAAGGTCTGGATTTTACTACGCTAAAAAATAATCTAAACTAACCATAAGCAACAAATAAATTTAATTGCAAATAAAATACAAAACGGCATGAAAACTAAGCATAAACAACAAATAAATTTAATTGCAAATAAAATACAAAACGGAATGAAAAAACATATATATAAATCAGGATATTAACAGACAAATTTATTTTACTAATTTATATTTTTTTAGAAAACACTAATATTAAATTCGGATAAATTTAACATGCTAGTTTCGAAAAAAAGGCAAACCGAAATAGAACACATACAAATCAAATAATATACATTATTATAAATGTTTCAACTTAAAATAAATCGAAATGCCTCGATTTAGAATTTTGGCAAAGCAAAAAGATTAAAATTTTGACTCCGGAATTGTGAATCAACAATAACAGGAAGCTCTACTCGAATGTGGTACCCTTTTTCTACGGCTTTTATGTGTCGGGGGACCCAATTTTATTTTATTTTTTAAAAAAAAATTGGTAGAAACGGGGTATTTGGTGGGGGACCAAGAAAGATGGGGGTTTAAATATGGAGGATGAATCGAGATGGAAGACGGAGGGGTATAAAATATCTATGTATAGCGCCACTATACCTGGCGCTATACATTAATGATGTATATATAGCGCCAGGTATTGTGGCGCTATACTTGGCCATGTCAGCTTTTACAGTATAGCGCCACAATACCTGACACTATACTTTAACGGTGCCGTTACTGTTAGTATATAGCGCCAGGTATTATGGCGCTATATATAAAAAGGTCATTTTTTTATCACCTATTTGTGTAGTTTGAGTCCAAAAGAACCACATTTTGGTACCGGACTCCTTTATATAGTAGGGGTGTTTAACCAAAAATCTGAGTCTTTGGTCAAAGCTAGAAAGAAATTCGGGTTACTGATAATCAGGAGACGAAAATAAAATATTTTTGAGAATGACGGTAAAGCAGTAAATAGTTTTGTATTTCAGTAAGATCTCAATCGTATTTCGTGTCCTTACAGATGTTGAGTCTTTCCCCTTTTATAGTTGATTCTAGGAGAAGATATAATGCCTTTGTCTTAATGAGGCAATTATGAGCAATAAATGATATTTAAAAGAAACGTTACACAATCATTTCTATTTAATTCAGATTCTCTAACGTATTTGACATTTAATGCTGTATTTAAACTCTTTTACGTCATCAGATTCGTATCTTCAACTTCTTCTGATCTTTGATCTTTAAACGACTCGAATAGGTACGAGACTCGTACCTATTTTAGTAACGGTCCACACCTATGTTGCTTTCTTTTCCCCCTATCTGTTGTCGCCCGTGCCTCTTGGCTATTTGTTGCGTTTTGACCTTTTGACCAGTCCATGTATCATGACACGTCATCTTCAATATTCAGACTCAGTTTTTTCCCAATACAGATAGTCTCCCCACTTTTCATTTATTTATCCATTAAATATTTGGGAAGTGGACCTTCACAAAAAGGGAATTTTTTGCTGTAATCAATGCTATGATAGTACTGACGCCCTAGTTGTCTTTTCTATTTAATGCTCTGCACACGTGTCACCTTCCGATTGGTTTTGTAATTCTGCAGCCTTTTTCCAAGGTTTATTCATCCCTTATATTCACGAAGCGATAGTTTCCTTTATTATAGGCTTTCCATCATTACACTTCTTTGCTTGACGGTTGCTATTATATACATATATATCCTTTTTCCCTTTGTCCTTTTCTTCATAAACCCTTAACAGATCCTTTACTCTTTATTTCTACTCCTTTCTCCTTGAGTTCATCCTTTTCTCTGCAATGGCATCTCCGAATCCTAACCCTAAAAGAATCCCAATTCTTGATAGTTTCCCCAATGCCCCTGTAAGACATAGAAGAGGAAGAGGAGGCAGGCTTCGTAGCCTAGGATCCGTTCGTGGTGGTGCCTCTGGTTCTGTCATGCCTTCTTCTAGCTCCGGTACTACTTCCAGAGGTTCTATCACTAAGAAATCTTCCTCTAATGATAAAGAACTTCCTGAGCCTCTTCAAGAGCCTTTAGTTGATGAAATAGTACCCAACGACCTATCTTTTGAAAATGATAGGAAATCTCTTCGTGAGCAAGTTGTCAATTTAGAGAAAGCTGACACTTTTCCTTCTTTAACCTTTGGTTTCTATTGTTCGAAAAGATTGCAACTGGAGAAGTGATTTTCGTATAGTAATCCCTAATCCAAATCAAAGAATATCTTCTTTTAGGATTGAAATTTCTTTTGTTTATACTTACCCCTTCACTTTGGGATTTATTCCTGCTATTGACCCAGTCATACGTGATTTCTGTCGTTTTTTCAAAATTTGTTTGGGATAAATTGGTCCCCTTGTATGGAGAACAGTGGCTTGTTTGAGGTATTTATCTGTTAAAGCCGGTGTTGATTTTTTCTTTCCCCACCTTATTCATCTTTACCACCCCAAGTTATTTCGCAATGGAGTTTTTACTCTAACTGCAAGAAGTAAAAGGGTCTTAGTAAGCCCTGAAGATGATAAGGACCGCGGGTGGTATACTCGTTATGTTGCGGTACGCACAGTTGATTTGGTGGGTGAAACAAATATCCCCTTCCCTGAGAAGTGGAACTTTGGACGTAAGTTTTTTTTTACTTACCGTTCTGACCTCTTAAGAATTCCAACTTCTTTTCTAATTTCATCCTTTTTTGCTTTTCTATAGCAACCATGGGAGATGTGGAACTCGTTCCTAATTTCCATGGTTGGGTAGATTTAATCATGAAAGTCGTGCCTATGGAGGCGAGTCAAGAAAACTTTGATTTAAACTCAGAGTTGGCCAAAGTTTTAGAGACCATTGAGAGAACCCAACAACCACTTGACTTTCCCTCTCCGTCAATTGAAGCTCCCGTGGCTGAAGAACCTTTAAATGAAGAAGTCGTTGCTATGGCAGTTGAAGTTGAAAATGTTGCAATTCCAGCTTCAGAGGGTGAAACTTCTATGACTCGGTCTATGGAAGTTGAAGCCTCCGTGACTCTTGCTTCCCTCGTTGATCCTAACATTTCAAGCTCAACTGAAACCGTTCCTGTTGCTGCTTCTTTAGAAGTTGCCACCGTGCCTGTGGCTGAAAGTGAAATTAATATTGCAACTTCTGATGTGCTAACCCCTTCAATTGGATGATGGTTTTATCCCTTAGTTTTTAAGCGATTGTTTGGTGAAAGTCCCCAGTTATCATAATGGGGCACTTGTATAAACTTTTATTGACTAAGTTTCTACTTAGTCTTTTTAATTATATTAAGAAGTTTTGTTAGTACTTCAATGTGTTCTATTCTTGCCTTTTCCTTACTTATTTAGGACTTATAGAATAGTTTAGCATTTTTATCCTTTGAAAATACTTTATGATTCATCTCATGACTTATTAACATGAGGTTTATAAAAGAGGACCCTTTTATTTTATCGACACTTAATGAAGAAGACGTCTCAACTTCATAATGGTGTTATAATACGATGAAAGAAATAGGAATACACATGTTTGTATGAAACAACTTTGACAAGTTTTTATTCATGAACTTTAACAAGTTTTTTGACTATTACATGTATTAAAATACATCTATAACTTTCTCGTAACTGTTTTTCTTGTAACAGATTTTTTCATAACATAAAATAAACAAGGTTTTTCTTCATAACCTGTTTCAGTACATAGTCATGACCCTATCTTTATATATTAGGAAGGGTTTGAGAGGTGACTTCGTTTATGAGTTTGAGAGATGACTCTGTTGTTCTCATGGGAAAAACATTATGATGCATGTCTTGTGTTTGTTGAACACGATGATGAAGAATGTCTTGTTCTCATGAATGCTGAAGACTTCGTAACTTTTTCTCAACACTTGTCTCTTTGTGGCCGACTTTTGTTCGATATTTGTATCTGTTTTTCTACACATATCTGTGTATAATATGTAGTCCCCCAAGTGTTTGAGCGGTGAAGTAGGAAGCCTCGAGCACTTGTTTATTTCTTTCAATTTGGTCCTTTTTCCTGAAACAGAAAAATATACGGGACTCGGAGGTGTGATTATAGATGAAGACGGCCTAACTCGTGTGTATTTCCATCAGATTAATTGTAACCATGAGCTGGGAATTTTAGAATACTCCATTTTGCCTTGCAGGTCGTGACTCATCATTTGGCACGAGTTAGGGTTTTTGCCTAGCATCTAAAATCGTTAGTAAAACATTAATAATTCAAAAGAAAAAATTTTAACATGGCGATACCTGACCGTGGGTACTTTCTCAGAAGTAATACCTCTTTAAATGGACGGCATTCCAATGTGAGGGTAAAACTTTGTCGTCCATTGTCTCCAACTCGTATGCTCCTTTTCCCGCAATGTCACGAACTTTGTATGGTCCTTCCCACGTTGGACTTAGCTTTCCTGAATTAGCAGCCTTTGCAGATTGGAACACCTTTTTAAGCACGAAGTCCCCAATTTTGAAAAATCTGAGGCGTGCTTTCCTATTGTAATATCGTTCAATTACTTGCTTTTGTACTGCCATTCTTATCAATGCAGCTTCTCTTTTTCCTTCAAGCAAATCAAGGTTGACCCGCATCTCTTCATCATTAGATTCCTCCGTTGCCCGAACGTACCGTGTGCTTGGTTCACCTATTTCAACTGGAATTAAGGCTTCCGCACCATAAACCATTGAAAATGGTGTTTCTCCAGTGCTTGTTTTTGTCGTTGTACGATAAGCCCATAATACTCCAGGTAATACCTCAGGCCAATTACCTTTTGAATCATGTAACCTCTTCTTCAAGTTGTTGATAATGACTTTGTTAGTGGATTCCGCTTGTCCATTACCCACTGGATGGTATGGCGTAGACGTTATCCTTTTAATCTGCCAACTTTGATGAAATTCTGTGATTTGAGCTCCTATGAATTGTGGTCCATTGTCACACACGATCTCCTTTGGTGCTCCAAAACGGCATATTATATTTTGCCATATGAAGTCTTTAACTTCCTTCTCTCGTACCTGTTTAAATGCTCCTGCTTCTACCCATTTAGTGAAATAATCTGTGAGTACAAGAAGAAACTTTACCTGACCTTTTGCTTGTGGAAGTGGACCTACGATATCCACTCCCCATTTCATAAAGGGTCACGGGGCTATAACAGGGTGTAGTAACTCAGCTGGTCTGTGCATATTATTGCCGTATCTTTGACATTTATCACATTTGGACACAAAACTGTTTGCCTCTTCTTCCATCTTAGGCCAATAATATTCTGCTCGAATCAATGTTCTTACCAGCGACCTTCCCCCTGTGTGATTTCCACAATGTCCTTCGTGCACTTCTCTCATCACGTATTCTATTTGAGAGGGTCCGAGACACCGTGCTAGTGGTCCACCAAACATCTTTCGATAAAGTTTTCTTGATAAAAACAATATCGAGTGGCTTTTTTGCGAAGCGCGTGAGCCTTCCCTTTGTCAATAGGCGCGGTTTCGTGCTGTAAAAAAACAATAATTTCGTTTCTCCAATCCCATGTTAGATGATTAAAATTTACCTCATTCTTATCAGGTTCGAGAACGGAATGAAATAAATGTATGACTGAAGCATTTGCGTCATTTGCTACGTCAGCTGCAGATGCGAGATTAGCTAAAGCATCTGCCCCCACATTCTCATCTCTTGGGATCTGCATTACCTTCCAAGTTTGGAATTGCTTAATTAGTTCCCGTACCTTTTCGAGATATTCTTGCATTCGAGTTTCCCTGGCTGTATAAGTCCCCAGCATTTGATTGACCACGAGTTGAGAATCACTCTTGATTATAATTTATGTTATGCCGAGTTCTCTTGCCAATTCCAAACCTGCAATTACATCTTCGTACTCTGCTTCATTGTTAGTTATAGAATGACATTTTATAGCTTGCCTAATAATTTCACCCGTAGGTGGTATGAGAACTATACCCAGACCTGCTCCTTTTATATTAGATGAACCATCAGTGAATAAAACCCAAGTCTCCGGGTTTGCACCATTAAAAACTTGTAATTCTTTTTCTGCTTCTAAATGCATCCCCTGACTAAAATCAGCCACGAAATCAGCTAGTACTTGAGATTTTATAGCGGTCCTGGGTTAATAAATGATTTCGTATTCACTTAGTTCTACAACCCATTTTGCTAATCTTCCTGACAGTTCGTGTTTATGCAAAATATTTCGAAGCGGAAAAGCAGTAACTACAATAATGGGATGACATTGAAAATAATGTCTTAATTTTCTAGATGCCATGATCAAAGCTAATGCTAACTTTTCTAGCTGTGGGTATCGTGTCTCAGCATCTAATAAGGACTTACTTACATAATAAATAGGAGATTGTTTACCTTGGTTCTCACGGACTAAAACAGCACTTACCGCAACTTCAGATACAGCCAGATAGATGAGAAGCTTTTCTCCCACCTTTGGTTTTGCCAATAACGGTGGTTTTGACAAATAAGCTTTCAAATTTCTAAGGGCTTGTTGACAATCTTCATTCCATCCAAAATGATCTTTCTTTTTGAGTGCAGAGAAAAACTTAAAACACTTTTCTGAGGATTTGGAAATAAATCTCCCCAAAGCTGCAATTCTTCCCGTTAATCTTTGAACTTCCTTTTTATTAGTAAGGATATCAGGGATTTCTTCTATTGCTTTGAAGTGAGAAGGATTTACCTCAATATCACGGTTAAAAATAAGAAAACCCAAAAACTTACCTGATGCAACTCCAAATGCACATTTTTCTAGGTTGAGTTTCATATTAAATTTTCGCAAAATTTTAAATGTAATAGATAGATGAGAAATATGATCATGAGACTGCTGGGTTTTGACGAGCATATCGTCTATATATACCTCCATTGTCTTCCCTAAATGTTCTTGGAACATTTTGGTGACCAACCTTTGATAAGTTGCCCCAGCATTTTTGAGACCAAAGGGCATTACTTTATAACAGTAAGTCCCCCTGTCTGTGATGAAAGAAGTTTTTTCTTCATCACTAGGATCCATTTTAATTTGGTTGTACCCTGAATATGCATCTAAAAAACTTAAAAGTTCATGTCCTGCAGTTGCATCAATTAATTGATCTATATGTGGTAAAGGAAAAGAATCTTTTGGACAAGCTTTATTAAGATCTGTATAATCTACACAGACTCGCCACTTACCATTTTTCTTAGGTACAACAACTGTGTTGGCTAACCAATTAGGGTACTTTACCTCGCGGATTGACCCAATTTTTAATAGCTTTTGGACCTCATCTTGAATCACCTGGTTTTTGAAAGCCCCTTGCTTTCTTTTCTTTTGCTTTATTGGTGTAAAGGATGGGTCTTCGTTTAATTTGTGAGTCATCACATCCGGTGGTATCCCTGTCATGTCAGCATGGGACCAAGCAAAATAGTCCACGTTAGATTTTAGAAATTCAATTAACATACCTCGCATGTTTGAGTTTAAATTAGCTCCAACATAAACTTTCCGTTCAGTCCAATGCTCAAATAATATCACAGCCTCGAGTTCTTCGATGGTTGTTTTGATATTTTCATTCTTCTCAGGTTCTTAAATTGTATCAGGTCTCGAGTCTAAATCTGTTTTCTCTTGCTCGGTTGAGGTTTGATTGCTGGCACCTTCAACTATTTCCTGTAATTGCTATTTTTCTTTGTTTACGGTGCTCGTATTTGTTACAGCGTTGATACTCCTGGTTGTTTGCTGATCCCCTCGAATTTGACAAATCCCCCACGGTGATGGAAATTTAATAACTTGATGTAGAGTTGATGGAACAACATCCATATCATGGATCCAAGGCCTCCCCATGATCATATTGTAGGCCATTTCCATATCAACTACCTGAAATTTAGTTTCTTTAACAACACATGCAGCAAAAGTTGTTAGAATTACCTCTCCTTTTGTTACCACACTTGAATTGTCGAAGCCTGACAAGGTATGCGCCTTGAGTATCATTTTGTCTTCAGCTTGCATTTCACGTAATACCCTTAGTAGTATAATATTTACGGAACTTCCTGGATCAATCAAAACTTGTTTTACATTAGTATCATGAACAAGTAAAGATATTACCAGTGCGTCATTATGTGGAGTTATCACTCCTTCGGTATCTGCATCATCGAATGACATTCTTTCATTTTCTAAAACCTGTCGTACCCGTTTCCCATGTGTAATTGTTACTTTAGAAACTTTGTTAGAGGCTGTGTAGGTTATGCCGTGAATATCTTCTCCCCCATTTATCACATTCACTGTTCTCTTGGGTGAAGGAGGCTTTGGTGGCTCTTGCCTATTTTTCATATAGGCCTATTTACCTTTTTCACTAAATAACTCAGTGAGGTACCCTTGCTTTAATAGATGGTCCACTTCACTCTGCAAGAATCTACATTCTGAAGTTTTGTGCCCGTGATCATTGTGGAATTCGCACCAATGATCTGGATTGCGTCTATTTGGATTTGACCGCATCTCTTTTGGCCACCGCACCTTATCTCCCATACTTCTCAAAATAGCCACGAGCTCGGAGGTAGTGACATTAAAGTTATATCCTCCAAACCGTGCCTTTAAACTTCTGTCATCATCTCGTGACTCTTGTCTATTCCGATCATTTCTGAATTTCGATGAAGAACCAGAGTCCCTATTCCTCGATTTTTTATCATATTGCTAGCTATCTTGTTTTGACCGTGGGTCTTTTCCTACAGGTCCCATATATGGATCGTACCTGTTTTTACCTGATCTTTTTTCGGTTTCTGATCTTCTGGAACCACCCCTTTCTTCATGATGAAACTTAGGTACGGTATCTTCTTCAATTCGCAGCTTCGTACTATACCTGTTGTAAACATCATTCCACGTGGTTGCAGGGAATTCTCGAAGGCTTTCTTTGAGTCTTCTCGTGGCTTCAGAACTTTTGTCATTTAAATTACTTGCAAAAGCTATTGCAGCCCAGTTGTCAGGCACACGGGGTAGAGTCATTCTTTCACGCTGGAATCTATCAACAAAGTCTCTGAGCAACTCTGAATCTCCTTGTTTGATTTTGAAAATATCTTCCATTCTTTTCTCAACCCTTTGTGCTCCCGAATGTGCTTTAATAAAAGAATCTGCAAGCTCAGCAAAAGAATTTATTGAATTTTCAGATAAAAGAGAATACCAGGTTAATGCACCCTTGGTGAGTGTTTCTCCAAATTTCTTGAATAGTACTGATTCAATTTCTTGTTTGGTCAAGTTGTTGCCTTTTACGCCTGTTATAAATGCAGTCACGTGGTCATGTAGGTCTGTAGTACCATCATATTTCGGGATGTCAGGCATTTTGAACTTTTTCGGAATTGGAAGGGGAGCAACACTTGGCTTCCAAGGTTTTTGTGAGTATTTGTCCATGTCAACTCCTTTTATTACAGGCGGAACTCCAGGGATTTGCTCAATACGTTCATTTTGTTCCTTAATTTGTTTCTGCAAGGTCAGTACTAAATTTTGCAAATAGGAATTATTTGAATTACCTGGTCCCCTTTCCTGTGGTTCACTGGTGGTTCCTCCATTTCCAGAATTAACAAGACCAGAACAGGGATTCTCCAATGTATTATTATTAGGAGTTGGTGTGGGTGGTGCAGCAGGCAATCGACTAACTAGAGCCTGAAGAGCTTTGCCGACCTGTGCATCAATTAGCTTTTGTAAAACTTCATTTGTACCACCTTCAAAGTGTTCAGATTATTCTTGTTGATTCGCACGAGATTCAGGAGTGCCTTCACGAGATTGACGTGGTGAATTTTGAGGGGAGGGAACCACTTCAATGTTATGTAAATCTCCTTGATTTTGATGGATTTGATTTTCAGGGTTTCCCAAAATATTTTCATTGTTATTGTTGGTGTTGTTGTTTGACATGGTGATAACAATGGACAAGATGTAGCTTAAAAGAAAAGATTATCAGATTCCCGGTAACGGAACCAATTTGTTAACCAAAAATCTGAGTCTTTGGTCAAAGCTAGAAAGAAATTCGGGTTACTGATAATCAGGAGACGAAAATAAAATATTTTTGAGAATGACGGTAAAACAGTAAATAATTTTGTATTTCAGTAAGATCTCAATCGTATTTCGTGTCCTTACAGATGTTGAGTCTTTCCCCTTTTATAGTTGATTCTAGGAGAAAATATAATGTCTTTGTCTTAATGAGGCAATTATGAGCAATAAATGATATTTAAAAGAAACGTTACACAATCATTTCTATTTAGTTCAGATTCTCTAACATATTTGACATTTAATGCTGTATTTAGACTCTTTTACGTCATCAAATTCGTATCTTCAACTTCTTCTGATCTTTGATCTTTAAACGACTCGAATAGGTACGAGACTCGTACCTATTTTAGTAACGGTCCACACCTATGTTGCTTTCTTTTCCCCCTATCTGTTGTCGCCCGTGCCTCTTGGCTATTTATTGCGTTTTGACCTTTTGACCCGTCCACGTGTCATGACACATCATCTTCAATATTCAGACTCAGTTTTTTCCCAATACAAGGGGAACCTTAAATAAGGTACATTTCTATTTAAGGTAAGGAATCTTATTGGGACAGCTGTCTAACCGCCTAGTACGGATTCGTACTAACTCGTACAAATCTATTTCGGAATTTACGCCATGATCTTGGGGATGTGGCGGGAATCTTGCCCTTTCTGTTACAAACCAATAATGGTATCATCTCGGGGTTGGTCATGCTTTGCTTCGGTGCTCATCGCGTAATTCGATCCTCGAACCTTGTACTCTGTCATCGGGCTCGAGCTTGGTCTATCAGGCTTGAACTTGATCCATCCTGAACTCGGACTTAAAGCGACTTTTCGAACCCGTAAAATCGGGCGTACCTCATTTCGACCGCATACAACACCAAACAAGGATTTTTCTCCTTCATTTCCATAAAAGGAACAAATATGCAAATTGTATGCTTTTAGTCAGCAAAACAACAGACAACAGAGCCAATAAAAGTCGCACATTAATTATGTTTAATGTTTAAGCAATAAAAGATAAAGAAATTACACGAGTCAGACAAATATACAGACATTTCTAACTTCAAAGTTAGACAAGAGACGCACATTAATTTTGAGACTCTCACGTAAGCTAAAAGTCGTCGTCAACCTGTCAAAGATATAGGGCTGCTCTACAGTTTTCAAACTTTCAAAGGCAAGAGTTTCAATTTTCTCAACATGGCAAATTAACTTTCATAACTTTCAAAGGAATGGATAGAAACATGGGTTTAATATCTCCTTTTTAATCCATCCGAATGGCACAACATGTTGTTTGACTAAATTCGAACTTGCATTGTATAGGGGCTATAAAAGGAGAAGCCGTGTTTATTTGTTTTTAAGGAGGGAAGATTGTAATAGTCCTCAAATCTATAAAAGTTTCAAGACACACTAAATATATAATTTATTTTTTTAATCTTAAATTATACTTCTATTACGGAGTTAAACCCTTGTGATTGATTGTTGAGTTACTTCTCTATGTATAAATAATTGAATATACAATTAGGAAAAATATTAATAATTTTAATATTATTAATTATTAAAAGTAGATATAACTAAACACTAATTAAGTACAAAAAAAGGACAAATAAGCAAAGAGAGCACGTGAAAGGCCTCAGCCCATAAGGGCTGTGGAAGGCAAAAGGATTTAAAAGGGGGTTTACACAAAGAAACAGAACAAGCGTCTCTTCATGCACGAAATACACAATCGTGAAATAGAACCTTGCTGCTCAGTACTCACGCAAGCAACAGGAAATTCTAAGTTTCTTTACAAATCACTAACTCTTGAACTCGGGTATATAAAATTTCCTATTGTCAATTATTCTACAGTTGTAGTAGGTAAGAATTGAATAGCTAATTCCCTTATTTCTCTGTATCAACAGTAAATCCCAGGTTTAGGTGTAAAATTTTAAAATTAATTAAAATGCACTGGTTGGTGTAGAATCAATTGTTTGACGGGTATAAATTGGACTGGGGTCTACGTATTGGCTCAAGGAGTATTGAGGTAAGTTGATACAACCCTTTACTAAAGTGGTTTAACTCACAAAAGCACGCATACAAGATGTTTGATGAATTGCTTAAAAGAGTTTATATTTACTTAATTGGAACGAGTAAGTACCTATTAACTTAGAATTGTTCTAGCAAAAGTTTCGATGATTTATTATGATATATATGCATAAATTTTCAGATTTTTGTGCTATTCTTATATGTTATTTTCATGTTGAAAATTTATGAAGAAGCAAGAATCTTTAGAAATACTTTTAGATGTTTATTTCACTCTTATGTCATGCTTTACATTTAAGGATACCAGCATGAGCATGTACATGATGTTCCAAAAAGAAAAGATTTAGACTTGAAAAGTCACAAGAAGAAGTTTTAGAAAGAAAAGATTCTTGGGAGTATCCTTTATTCTGAGAAGGGGTCATCGCCTAGGCCGAGGATCCTGACCAATGCGCTGACTTTCTGAAACTACTTGTGCCAAAGTAGGGAGCACACGAGCCGAGGGTCTCGTTGCTGAGAATTTACTTAGCCATGCTAAGGTATGATACATGAGCGCTGAGAACCATGAAGTGAGTGACACCTCGTGGATTGGGCCTATTCGATCAGGTTGGGATCGAACCCGTACCGATCATACGGTGACTAAGACAGAATTAAGTCAGGATAGTTGGAACTCCCAAAGTATAAAGCGAAATATTTTTTTTAGAAAGAAAAAGAAAAGAATTTCTTTTAGAATATTCATAAACTGTTATTATGCAATTATTTTAGAATTGTTCTTATAAGATTTATGTTTTACATGCATTTAGAACCTTCGCATGTAATGTACATGTTATTAAAGTTTCGCCCCTGTTGTTGCGACTCACTGAGTACAATGGATGGTACTTACATTTTCTTTTGGGAACCTACGTTGGTCCGGATTTGCAAGCGAGCAGGCTATGAGTTAGGACTTCCTTCTCCTCCAGTGCTATTGGTGAGCTCCGCTTTTGTTCGTGGAGTATTCCTTAGAATCATTTTTATTTAGCTATTTCTTTGTTTACTTAGAGAACTGGCCAGGAATCTCATGTCCTGAGCAGTGCGTCAGTTTATCAGTAAAGTTTCATAGATATAGTTGTTGGGTTAAGATTCAGATGTTTTTTTATAAAAATTTAGCAGTAATTCAGTAGTTACTACGAATAAAGTTTTGGAGTTGATTTATTTAATTATTTAAATTAATCAAAAGTATTTGGTTAGAGTATTGCCTTGTTGCATATAAAGTTTGGAGTTATAATAGATTTGATAAGCATAGAGGGTTCGCTCAATCATGTTTAGTGATCGAGTGCCGGTCCCGACTTGTTCTAAAAATGGGTCGTGACAAACTTGGTATCAGAACCTCAGGTTTATGGAGTCCTAGGGGTTTACGAAGCCTTGTCTAGTAGAGTCTCACTTATGGGTATGTTGTGCACCATATTTATATCTGGGAGGTTGCATGACATATTAGGAAAAATTCCTTTCTTTGAATCTTAGATCGTGCGTTAAAGCCTAAAGTGAGAATTTAGTTCCAACTTCTGCTAATCTCTTGAATGATTGGTATACTCGATGTGATTATAGAGTGCAAGGTTCAATACACGAGTAATAACATCAGTTGCTTGAGGTACAGTTAAGTTAAGGAGATGTTCACTAAACCTCGAAATGAGAACAACATGAAAGACATGCGACCAAGAAGGAGGTTATTGTAACCCTTATATTTTCAGTTAAATGACAAGAGCAAGTTGTAGAGGAATATGAGTTGACGACATCATCGAATATTGAAATTAGAACTGTACCAGGACTCGGGAGGAGATGATAATAGTGAAAGTGATGTGGAAATAGATGAAAAAACCAACATATCCCCAAGTTAAAGTTCTAGTTAAGTGTTATTTGCAATGTCATGGGTAATCACTATGACGATGTTGATACCCAATTTTTCCATGTATATTTTTATATGCAAAATACTTTCAAAATAGCATATGTATGCATATATAAGTATTTACAAATAATTTTATTATTTTTCCTTAATTTTAAAGGCTTTTAAAATCGATTTAATTGCCTTATTTTATCAAGAAAAATCCAATAAGTGTCCAAAATTATCATTCTTGGTGATTCACTTGTTGAATTCTCATATTTATGCTAAATTATAGCCCAGATAATTCTTGCATATTTTTACAAATTTATTTAGTATTTTTAGAGCTCAACTGCATGTAATTGCAATATTAGCGTCATTTATGATTTGAGTGCATTTATATTTATAAAAATTAAGTTCAGTATTTTTAAATTGATAATTATATGTTATAAATTATTTTAGTACTTTAAATTTATTTTTAGATTTTAATTTGCTATTTTTTATAAAATAAATGGGAAAAAGTGGCTATTTAAAATCTAGCCAGATTTTATTTCAATTTCAGCCTAATTTGCACCCCTGATCAACGGCCACATTTCAACCTTACCATTTTTAATTACCCATTACCCCCTAAACCTAAATAATTTTTCACCTACCAGCCGCCTCTGAAATCCCTGAACCCCCATTCTCTCAAACTCTCTCGAAGTTTCTCAAACCCTAGCCGCCTCCCACCACTTCCACCGTAAAGCCACCGGAATCCATAGCTTCCAAGGACATCGGAGTCCTACACCGGCTTCCTATGACTCCCACACGCCTGGTTTTTGAAGATTCAAGGCCTGACCACAACGAAGTTTGGTCCAGGCTTCGTCTAATTCTAGTTCTACGGCCATCTCCGGCTTTGCTCCGGCGTACTATGATTGATCGAGCCTGACCTCGACCTCTCCTGCTTAGATCGGTGACTTTTCCAAGCCTTTATCACTACTAGGGTTCTTCTGAAACACTAACCCTTCGAGGTTTTTCCGATTCCTTTAGATCTGTTGTGTATTTATGCTTTCCCTAAGCTTTTAAACGATTTTTCTGCTTTTCTTTCAAAAAACTACTTTCAAAACCATTTCTTTTCCAATCTAGGGTTTTCTGAAAAGTATTTGAATGTTTCTCTGACCTTCTTTTTCTTTTTGTGTATCTACCTCTACTGTGTTCTTATATTTTCTTCTACCGTGTTCTTGTATGCTTCTTCTACGGTGTTCTCCTATACTGTGTTCTTGTGTTTTCCTATACTGTGTTCTTATATTTTCTTCTACTGTGTTCTTGTATTTTCTTCTACCGTGTTCTTGTATGCTTTTTCTATGGTGTTTTCCTATACTGTGTTCTTGTGTGTTTCTCCTACCGTATCTTCCTTTACTATGTTCTTAAGTGTTTTTTATTAAGTTCCATCTACTAAGCTCTATTTAAGTTTCTTCTAAAACTTCTTAGCATGCTTCTTCTACTATTCTTATCAATTTTTCCCATTATGTTTCGTATTAGCTTCTCCTGCTCTATTTTCTTTGAGCTCTTCTGTTGTGTTCTGCATGTTACTTTTCTATCATGTTTTCTCATGAGTTTTTGTTGCTGAAAGGGATATGTTAGAAGTTTCAGTTCTTTTCTGAGACCTCTAAACCTGTTTCGAATTTTATCACTTGCCCTCTCATCTCTGCACTCGATTAATGGCGGAAACCCTAGAATTTGGGGGTTCTTCCAGGTTTGGCTATGTGATTTGCTCGAACTATGGTTTTATTTCAAAACCCCCAACTCTTTCATACCAATTTCGAGTCTCTGAACTGAGCTTGGTCATCCTTATTTTCACACAATTCTAAACTCTTTTTACTGGATCTTTTGCATGCTATCAGAATGCTACTTCTCTTCTGCATTACTAACTTATGTGACGAACCACTACCTACTAATTTTGCAATGGCACAACATCTTCCTTCAACTCAACATGTTTGTATGCTCTTTATATGTGACGAACCTCCCTCTAAAGGGGTTTTCAAATTTATGATTAGTTCAGACTTCCTTTTGAATAGGACTAATTGATTTTCCTTCCTTGTTTGCTGATTTTCCTCATGACTCGACTTAATTTTAAAACCCTTCTCAGCTTTTATGACTTGGTTCATTCATGGATCAGTAATTACAAGATCCCTGACCATTGATTTACTGGCTACTAATTGATTTTCTTACCTTATTTGTACAACCGTGTACTTCAAAATCCTGTCCTTAAATAACCTTTTATGTATTTGCCCCTAATTGTAAAAACCCTTCTCAACTTTTGTGACTTGGTTCATTCATGGATCAGTAATTACAAGATCCCCGACCATTGATTTACTGGCTACTAATTGATTTTCTTACCTTATTTGTACAACCGTGTACTTCAAAATCCTGTCCTTAAATAACCTTTTATGTATTTGCCCCTAATTGCATGCTTTGCACAAAGTGCTTATTCAATTTCTTTCCTTAAATCGTTTTTACCCGTTTGAATCTGAATTCCCTAATTAAGGGAAGTCTTGTGTAATTGATTCTTAATTGACAATCAGTTCCTTAACTGTTTTCTTACCTTATTTTTGCCTGATTTTCACACTATAAGTGCACAACTCTTTCACAAACTCATCAATTCCCAGTCTTTCTGAACTCACACTTATACACAATAGTATCTTCTTTTCATGTCTACATTGTGGCCTGTCTACATGACCTACTACTTTTCTCAATTTGTCTCTTTAGAGCTTGTATGTCCGGATTTAATTTTTTGCACCACAACAATGTGTATTTACTGTTTGTGTCTATGTCTACTTGTTGTTTCTGTATACATCAACACTTAAAGTGGCATGCTGACTTCCTTCTGTTTGTTTTGTTATGAATCCCATTCCCCTGTACCCTTATGTGTTTTGAGTTATGGCTTAAGGTAGGTCAATATAAGTTGTTGTCCATGAGTTAAGTTTGATCCATTGGGATCCTAACCTCTAATAATGTTCTAACAGGCTTATGGGTGTGCCAGCATCTCCCATTGCTGGGTATGCCCACCAGCCTGCTTTGCCTCTTTGCAAACTCCCCATTCCCTTATACCTCTATGTGTACTGATTTAAGCTGTTTCCCTTTTCCCTTTTCTCTTTCCCCTTTCAGCATTCTATTTCTGCATTTGCACTCTCTCTTAATCTCTAAGTTCTGCCCCTCTCTTGTGAGCCTTGCCTTGGGACCTTGAGTTCCCTCTGAACTTGGACACTTGAGGGCTGGCCCTTCCACACTGCACTATGTCTTAATATGGTGATACATTTGGGTGTAAGCACTGGCCGGAGTTCATATGAGACTCTTAGGGAACTTTGACACATCCAAATGGGAGAAAGGCTTTGGAACATGATTTCTTGGAGTTGTTTTACTTCATATTTTAGACAGGAAGTCTGAATCAGGCTCTCCTTGGTTGTACCTTTTAATTTCTAATGTATTTTCTTTACTTTACTTTATTCTGGGTTGTAATAATTTTGTAATAAACTCTTAGGGATGGCTAATAAAAATGGGAGGGATAACTATGTATGCAAAAGGGGTAGACATCCTGCCTATAGGTTTCCACATTTCTGCATTCTCTCATGTAGACATCCTGCCTATAGGTTTCCACATTTCTACATTCTCTCATGTAGACATCCTGCTTATAGGTTTCTAAATTTTTGCATTCTCTCGTATAGGTATCCTGCCTATAGGTTTCCACATTTCTGCATTCTCTCATGTAGACATCCTGCCTATAGGTTTCTAAATTTTTGTATTCTCTCATATAGATATCCTGCCTATAGGTTTCTAAATTTCTGCATTTTCTCATCTAGATACCATGTCCACAATTACCCGAAATCTAAATTCTGCATATAGAAAATATGCCTATAAGTCTTTCTGAATCTTGCATATCCATTCTTCATTAAGCAATCATGTTCATAGGTCTTAAATAACCAACTGCAATTAGATATCATGTTCATATGCTTTAAACAAAATTTAGCATCTAGATGCCATGCCTATAGGATTTCTGCATTTTTTTACTATGTTTATAAAAGTGTCCAAAATCGACAACACATAGAAAGCATGACTATATGAGCTTTAAACGAATCTGAATCGCTTCACTCGCTTATAAGTCTAAAACCGGTAACATTGGCGCATGCTCTTTTGCTAAAACTCGCCTTTCTTTAATAACAGACGATTTTTCTTAAATCAGTATGTATTCATGTTTACTTCATTATTTCTGGAATCAGTAGATATCATGCTTATAGGGTCTTCGTCTAACACTTAGGCAAGCCATGGGGTGAAAGCTTATAAGCTGAATCAGATTTTATATGCTACAACCAGCAGGCATGCCTGATTCGGGCTTCTTATCTGAACAATGTAATAAATCAGTCTGCCTCAACCTTTTAAGTTTTAATCAGACCATAAATAGTACATGCAAGTCATGCTACATTATGTGCTTTCTTTGGTTTAAAGGAGGTCTGTTTGAGCCCTTTTTATTTGTTTATATGTTTCCCCAAACTTGCTATATGTGTTTTGTTTGTCGCCTTAGTATTTTACCTTTTGAAACCACAAATACGCCCAATACCTCCTCCCTTTAGGATTAGTAGTCCCAAGTGCCTCTGGGGCTGATAGGATTGGGGCGGGTAATAGCATTCAATAAGTAAACGAGACCATTCCGTGCTTTAATACCTTAACGGGATGGGATAGATATGGATATGATGACCACGCGATAACATCACGTGTAGCCCCTCACTGAGGAGTGATTACCGGATGTTGTGTGGGGTGATCCATATTATCAATAAACCTAGGACCCCCCCCTTCCCTTTGTTTTCTTTGTTTCTTTTAAATCTTTTTAAACCATTTCTTTTAAGGAAATCAACTCTTTTTTAATTCCTTTTTCTTATTTTTTGTTTATTTGTAACCATTACGTGAAAATTCCCTCTTATTTGAAGCCTTTATTTGCCTATATGTTATTTGCACTTAAGTCACAACAATAGTTTGGCCGGGAACCACACTAGTGGATCCTGAGGGGTGCCTAACACCTTCCCTTTGGATAATTTCAAGCCCTTACCCAATCTCTGGTTACTCAAAACAAACAACTCCTAGTGTCCTAATGCACTTTAATCATTAGGCGACGACTCTTCAATTCAAAACCCAATTCCCGAAAGGGAACAAGTTGTCCTCCCAAATATCATAAACCCAATTTCGCGAGAAAAAGGGGGCGCGACAGATGGTACCATGGAATGGATCAAACAAGATAGACTAGTAAATGAAAAGATTAAGAGCCAACAAAGAATGTTCGCATCTCAAGTTTCTACTTTGGAACCTCGAGAATGAATAAGGTTCAATTGGTCAAGGATATTCAAAATAGACAATGTGCAATGAGCACCTTACGACTTATAGAAATAAGTTATGATTGGAAAAATAATAGACACCATTATGAGTATGATCAGTAGTGAGGAGGAAAAAATGGGCATACCAGATGGTGCAATCTTAAGATTTAGGAGGGATTGAACAGACTTGATCAGATCCACTAAGTCGTAATCACAACCACTAGAATTTTTATACTATCAGATCGGGTCACTAATGTCCAAACTAGAATCAATCTATAGTCCACTATATGATGCAAAGACGACGACTTGCATAATACTACAGTCCGTCAGCGACATAATAAAGTAAGGCCCTCGAGGTGAGATCGCAAAAAATTGTCTTCTTAGTCCATTACAGTGATGTATGAAAAAACATGGTTTTCCAAGCTTATGGGCTCCATGTATAATTAGAAAAGTAGTATTTTTAAAGGCCTACGGTCATAAGATATGTATTAGATAAGCTCTTCCCCGCTCATGCCTCATGTTTGAAAAATGTCCAAGATGCAATGAACTTCAAGACATGTGAATAGGGTATAAATGGCGAGAGTCCAACATGCAAATAATTTGGCTTCGAGATGAATATCTCCAAATTCTCAGTAAGTATATATTATATGAGAAAGTGTGCATTAAATGAAAGATAGTTTATTCCACATCTGTTTGTAGATTCCTGTGGAGATATGCATGTTTTTCGAATAAGCCTCATTCGATAATGTCTATTCAAGCATGAATTTAAGAGGATAAGCATTAGAGAGCCATGGAAAGTAGGTCGATAAGAAGAGAATGGAACAAGTGAATATCTGTCTACGGTAAGAAGATTAGTAATTGATGCATAGTAACATGACTAGCACCTGGGAGTTGTCTTGTTGTTTAGATGATGGATATTGAGTTCGTACGACGGTAAACATTGGATTTTTCACTTATGGACTACAATGTTTAGGGAATACGTTACGCGATGACTTTTTAGTGGAAAGATGAAGTTGAAATGCATGTTTATAACTGAATAGCCAACAACCCTTGAAAGAGATTTGGATGCTTATACATGTGGGTATCATGATCTTATTGGACCTTAGTACTCAGGTTGTTAAATGTCATAATCTGACGGGTAAAGTGGGATTTAAGGGTGAAAACCAAGATAAGCTTGGATGTATATATGACAGCTATAGAAATAATAAAAAGTTATTTGAAGGGACTAATTAAATGCAGCCAGCCAATAATGAATAGATTGAGTATGTAATAAATTGATGGTATAGAACCAAGTCTCGAGTGTCAAATAGGACTCTTATAACATCTCTGATGACTTCAAAAGAAAAAAATGGACAAACGTTGTGCGATGAGTCAAACTGAGTTCCTCTAGAAATGACTCGATCTCTGTTTCCAGTTTAACTTTTATATAAAGGTTTGCTGCTGCTATTGGTTACAGTTTCCAATAGGTGCTTAAGAAATTGATATGTTATGGATACCTTTTAATTCTTTGTATTCTATATTTCATAATCATATCACTATGAACTATAATTACACACAATTCAAGACGAGATCAATTGCAAAAAAACAGGCAACAATTATTTGGCCTCATTATCATCGAATGGATTTGTACCTACTATTGTCTTCCTCACATAGTTAAGGTGATAAGAATGTGGGAGGGAGGTTGATATTTAAATAGCCGAGGGTCGTTTCTTCCTCTGGTGAGATATGATAGGTGATATCTCCACTTCCTTATGAGACAATGTTGTATGGTCACCTTGGTATCAGAATAAAAAGTTAGTATAAAGTGGTTAAGTGATGAGGTAGAAAGAAGTAGAGGAAATATCTTTCTTGCACGTATTAGTGGAGTGTAAAAGAAAATTAAAAGACAAGCAATTTTGCTTGAGATGAGTATTTCCTACTAGCTCTTTAATACAGGCAACTTCCGAGGACTTAAAAGGAACTCTAAAGCTCAGTTGGATTCATACCCTCGCATTAACTTGTTAATTCATAGCAAAGGTAATTACAAAAAGTTAGAGCAGCCTCAATTTTTTAGTTTAACCAAGCTTATGGAGATCAAGAACTAAAAAATGGTAATCTTGTAGGAGAAGATTTGTTAATCTAAGATAAGTTTCGTTTTCTGAAGCTGACTATTCTATTCATTGATTAAGACATATACAATGATTTTACCCATTTAACAAAAAGTGAAGAAGTCAAGTTTATCGAAGGATGGATTAAAGCGCGCAATTCAAAATTATCAACAGTCTTATGCAAATAAAAAGGCATCAAAAATATGATTCTAGGGCAAAAAACCTTGTGTTTTTTGAAATTATCTCTAGGAAAGGGTATCGCAAAACTTAGGAATAAAGGAAAATCTAGCTTGAGCGAGGCTTATTGGCCCATATGAAATTATTAGAGATATTAGGAAGTAGTATAACTTGTCTGCTCTAAGAGTTGCCTTTCATACATCCAGTCTTCTATATCTCCATGTTGAGGAAGTATGTGTACGACTCAAGTCATGTAATTCCTTCTCAAAATGTATGAGTTGATGAGAAGCTATCCTATGAAGAGGTTCTAGTTGTTATACTTGATAGACACGTTCAGACATTAGAAATCAAAAATGTTGTTTCAGTAAAGGTATTATAGCAAAATCGTTCGACTAAAGGAACCTGAACAAACGATAGAGAAATACCCTTCTATTGTTTTATTCCACGGGTATATAATTTATTTATTCTTCGAGTGATGGAATGTAGCTAGGTGCACATATGTTCAAAGTGGTGAGATGATGATATCTGATATTGTATAGTGGAAGTATCATGTTGATGTGTTCTTCTAGATAGAGTAGTTGGATGTGCAACTGTTGTTATTGCGTGATTAGGACAGGTTAAAATTTTGACTTAATAGCAGAAGCAGTGGAAACTCTATCGAAATTTTTAATAATTTAACAAGTTAGTCAAATGTTGGGGTCTAAAGAGAAAAGTGAAAACAGAATAAGCCTAAGATTACTTATAGACTCAATGATATCTATGACACAACATTCGAGGAGGAATGTTCCTGAAGAATGTAAAGTCTCATAAGTTTCAAGGCTTAAAATTTGAGCACCGCTTTCCTTCCACGGACCGATGGCCAGGCAGAAAGGATCATTCAGACTCTCAAATATATGTTGTGAGCATGTGTTATAGACTTTGGATGTAATTGGGATGATCACTTTCCACTCATAGAATTTGCTTATAATAACAGCTATCACGCCAGTATTGGTATGGCTCCTTATGAAACATTGTACGGGTGAAGATGTAGGTCTCCAGTGGGTTGGTTTGAATCAGCAGAGGTTCCATTGATCAGTCCAGAGTTTGTTTGTGAGGTCTTAGAGAAAGTTCAGTTAATCAGAGAGAGGATGAAAACGACTCAGAGTCGTCAGAAGTCCTATTCTGGTAAGAGGCATCATGACTTAGAGTTCATGGTTGGTGACAAGGTATTTTTGAAAGTTTCACCAATGAAAGGAGTTATGAGGTTTGGTAAGAAAGAGAAACTTATTCCTAGATTTATCGGACCTTATGAGATTATAGAAAATAAGGGGAACGTGGCTTATAAGCTAGCGCTACCCGTTGAATTGTCCTCTGTTCATCCTGTTTTTCATGTGTCTATGCTTAGAAAGTACATTTATGATAGTCGCATATAATTCCTGTTGATACCATAGAAATAAATAAGGCTTAACTTATGAAGAGGTACCTATAGAAATTCTCGATAGGCAAGTAAAAAGGTTGAGAACAAAAGATTTAGCATTGGTAAAAACTTTGTGGAGTAATCATAATTCAAAAGAGGCTACTTGGGAGGCCGAGGAAGATATGAGAAAGAAATATCCATATTTATTTGAGGAAAAAGGTATGTGAACCTAAGTTTGGTTTGACACTTATATTTCATTTATTAAAGGCCAAACCCATATGCGGCCCCTCTAACTTGACGCTAAAATTCATGTGGACACCTCAACTTAGCTATGTTTCATTTAAATACTCCAACTATGTTTTAAGTGTTCCACTTAAACACAATTTTGACAACTCTAAACAATGCTAAGTGCGTGAATGCTACTTGCCACTAACATGAAAATTAACACCACTAATAAAGAAACAAGTCAGCAAAAGAAAAAAAACTACAATGAAAGAAGAATCATTTCTTTTTTCTATTTTCTTATTTTCTTTCTCTTTTACAATTTTTTTGCTTAAGCCATTATCAGACATTTTCATGGCCCTGCTGCAAAAGTCCATCATTGCTAGCCATACCCATTTCTCACTTCTCCCTAAGAATGCCATCACCTAAACATGTGGAGTAAAAATCCAGATATGAATTGAAATTCAAGAACAAAATTGTCCATAGAAACTCCAATAACCACAAACTATATATCTGGGTCAAAATCAACCAACCCACATCTATGAAATTCAAGAACAAACCAAGTGGGAATGAAAACACAACAATATAACCTCCAAATTCTTCAATTCGAAATTTAAAGCTTCGAACATGAGTGGGTATTTATAGAGCTTTTAAGTTTCAACTTTAACCTTTAACTGATATTATCAGCAATAATATGAAATTTTTAATTTTTCTTAAAGCTTCGAATTTTTGAAGAACTGGGTAACAAGAATTTCAAACTGATGTTACCCAAATTCATCATCGAACAGAGCAACATAAATGGAGGGGCCGCAATTTTCTCTTTTTATGCATTTTATTTTGTAAAAAGCTTCAACACATAAATTATGTCATTATCAAACCAGAGAAATTCCTACAATATTTGGAAGGTTTTCGTCCTATTTTTCTTCAAGACAGTGGAGGAGGAAGGGGAAGAGTGACAGAGGAGAGAGAGGGGGATGAGAATGGTGGCGGAGGAATTGTAGCAATAGGCCAGAGAAGGTGGTGATGAACTTTTGGGGAGAAGGAATATAAAAAGAAAAGGAAAATATTATATCAGATCCAATCACGCGCCTAAGAGCCGTGAACTACAATCTTTTTACCATGTCAGTGTTTTGTGTTTAAGTGGAACACTTAAAACATAGTTGGAGTGTTTAAATGAAACATAGCTAAGTTGAGATGTCCATATAAATTTTGGCGCCAAGTTAGAGGGGTCGTATATGGGTTTGGCCTTTATTAAATACAAGTTAGCAAGTGTTTCTGTCCTTCCTAGATTATACTTAGCTATTGTAGTAATTTAGTTTATGTCGTAGTATATTTAATTCATTAAAGTGATTTACTTGTGCTAAAGTTATTGTGCTTTAGATTCTTGTTAGTTATTGTGGTACCTCCTTGCCGGAGTGTGAGTAATTAATTTATGAGTTGTGTATGGTGCCTATGAATGGCCTGATATGGTATATTTGGTTTTGTTGATGTAGTTGTGGTATTTGTGACAGGGATAATTTTTTGAATAGTCCAATTTACAAGGAAAACTCTGCCAAAATTTTTAAAATTTTAGGGAGTTAGCCAAAATTTTGAGTCCCTTGGATGAATGAGCAGTGCTAAGAAAACTTAAGAGGTTCAAGGACCTAAGAAATGATTGTTAGCTTAAGAATAAGGCTCTAGCAACATTCGAGAATGAATGTTTTTAAGGAGGGAAGATTGTAACACTCCTCAAATCTATAAAAGTTTCAAGACACGCTAAATATAGAATATAATTTTTATAATCTTAAATTATACTTCTAATACAAATTTAAACACTTGTGATTGATTGTTAAGTTACTTCTCTATGTATAAATAATTGGATATACAATTAGAAAAAATATTAATAATTTTAATATTATTAATTATTAAAAGTAGATATAACTAAACACTAATTAAGTACAAAAAAAGGGCAAATAAGAAAAGAGAACACGTGAAAGGCCTTAGCCCATAAGGGCTGTGGGAGGCAAAAGGATTTAAAAGGGGGTTTACACAAAGAAACAAAACAAGCGTCTCTTCATGCACGAAATATAGAATCGTGAAATAGAACCTTGCTGCTCAGTACTCGCGCAGGAACCAGGAAATTCTAGGTTTCTTTACAAATCACTAACTCTTGAACTCAAGTATATAAAATTCCTTATTGTCAATTATTCTACAGTGGTAGTAGGTAAGAATTGAATAGCTAATTCCCTTCTTTCTCTATATCAACAGTAAATCCCAGGTATAGGTGTGAAACTTTGAAATTAATTAAAATGCACTGGTTGTTGTAGAATCAATTATTTGACGGGTATAAATTGGACTGGGTATTGGCTCAAGAAGTATTGAGGTGAGTTGATACAACCCTTTACTAAAGTGGTTTAACTCACAAAAGCACGCATACAAGAAGTTTGATGAATTGCTTAAAAGAGTTTATATTTACTTAATTGGAGTGAGTGAGTACCTATTAACTTAGAATTATTCGAGCAAAAGTTTCGATGATTTATTATGATATATATGCATAAATTTTCAGATTTTTGTGTTATTCTTATATGCTATTTTAATGTTGAAAATTTATGAAGAAGCAAGAATCTTTAGAAATACTTTTAGATGTTTATTTCACTCTATGTCATGCTTTACATTTAAGGATACCAGCATGAGCATGTACATAATGTTCCAAAAAGAAAAGATTTAGATTTGAAAAGTCACAAGAAGAAGTTTTAGAAAGAAAAGATTTTTGGGAGTATCCTTTATTCTGAGAAGGGGTCATCGCCCAGGCCGAGGGTCCTGACCAATGCGTTGACTTCCTGAAACTACTTGTGCCAAAGTAGGGAGCACACGAGCCGAGGGTCTCGTTGTTGAGAATTTACTTAGCCATGCTAAGGTATGATACATGAGCGCTGAGAACCATGAAGTGAGTGGCACCTCGTGGATTTGGCCTATTCGATCAGGTTGGGATCGAACCCGTGCCGATCACACGGTGACTGAGACAGAATTAAGTCAGGATAGTTGGAACTCCCAAAGTATAAAGCGAAGTATTTTTTTTAGAAAGAAAAAGAAAAGAATGTCTTTTAGAATATTCATAAACTGTTATTATGCAATTATTTTAGAATTGTTCTTATAAGCTTTATGTTTTACATGCATTTAGAACCTTGGCCCGTAATGTACATGTTATTAAAGTTTCGCCCCTGTTGTTGAGACTCATTGAGTACAATGGATGATACTGACGTTCTCTTTTGGGAATCTACGTTGGTCTGCGGTAGATTTGCAGGCGAGCAGGCTACGAGTTAGGACTTCATTCTCTTCCAGTGCTATTGGTGAGCTCCACTTTTGTTCGTGGAGTATTCCTTAGAGTCATTTTTATTTACCTATTTCTTTGTTTACTTAGAGAACTGGCCAGGAAATCTCATGTCCTGAGCAGTGCGTCAGTTTATCAATAGAGGTTTCATAGACATAGTTGTTGGGTTAAGATTCAGATTTTTTTTATAATAATTTAGCAGTAATTCAGTAGTTACTACGAATAAAGTTTTGGAGTTAATTTATTTAAATATTTAAATTAATCAAAAGTATTTGGTTAGAGTATTGCCTTGTTGCATATAAAGTTTGGAGTAATAATAGATTTGATAAGCATAGAGGGTTCGCTCAGTCATGTTTAGTGATGAGTGCCGGTCCCAGCTTGTTCAGAAAATGGGTCGTGACACTCAAAGCTTGAATCTGAGACCTCTAGTTATGGTGAAGAGATTCCATCTATTATATTGTTGGTTTAATTTTTTTCTATACATTGACAAAGTAATTTTTCTATGCACTTTAGATCACCTAAAAAAATATGATTACAAGTAACTGTCTACAAAACATGAAGTTAATAAATTAAATAAAAAAAATAAAGTACCTGTTATAATACTTTAATTTGATACACTTTTAAACAGTATATATATATATATATATATATATATATATATATATATATATATATACCATAGCACATATTGAAACCTCCCAAGACCAAGGTGGTTGTAGCGTGATTGGGTTTTCTGCCAAGACAAAAGGAAACAATTGACTAAATCCTGAAAATCTCCAATACATAGAATGTGTTTGGTAGGAAGGAAAATATTTTTTTGAAAAATAAGTGATTTTCTTACTTATTTTCTGGTGTTTGATTAGGTATTAAAAAATATTTTTAGAAAAATATATAATTTAAAACGAAATAGGTAAGGGCGGGAGAAGGTGGCAGGTTAGGGTATAGTGGTTAGGTTGCGGTGGCGAGGTTAGGGGTGGGGTTTAGGGTCGGGATTAGGGTAGGGTGGTGGGGGTGAAAAAGTTAAAACAGAGTTTTTGAAACTATTTTTCCTTATTTTAGTAGGAAAGTTATTTTCCTCAAAAAAAAATCCAAAATATTAAAGTCAACCGAACATAAAAAAAATTAAAAAATATTTTCCTCCGTACCAAACACAAACACACCCATAATCGTTGGTCAATCTCTATGGCAATTCAAACATTAATTAATAGTCTCATCGCAGTATAGGAAAGGTTTTACTATAAACACAGAAAAGATAGGAATCGAAATCATAAACGTTGGTGCTGCCCAAATTAGACTCACGAGTCCACATTCTACAACATTTCTAAGCTGAAAAGAAATTACTTCTTTTTCCATAATCAAGAAATTGCCTGACAAGTTCCCTACCTTTGATAAATCAATTTATCTAACATCATTACTCACGTTCAATTTGAATATAAATTAGCCACCTTCAGTCTTTCGTCCTGGTCAACAACAAGCCCACACATCAACTAGTATAAATTGGCTTGAATCATCACAAGGAGAAACCACACAAATACCAACTAAACAAACTCAACTATTAGTGCAACATTCTAAGTTAGTTCTTTCCTCCCATAAACTTAGACAGGTCGTCTGTGATCGTCATTTTCTATACTTACATACAAGGCTACCCTTTTTTAAAAACTTTGTCAGACGGAGGGGTTGATCGCACAAAAACAACGATTTTAGCCTTTTTTCTCTAAAATAAAATGGCAAGATTTGTGGACTTTATTTTGCTTATTCTTTTGGTTAATTCAATTAACATTTTGGGGTGTGAAGCACGTCCTCTCAACATATTGAAGATTGATGGCTATGGCAATGGCGTGGGTTTTAATTGGTTAACTTTAGGTTCAATTAAAGATGGTCCTAGTCCTGGAGTTGGCCATAAATTTACCAACAGCCAAACACTTGGAGGAATTAAGGATTCAGGTCCAAGTCCTGGAGAAGGACACAAGGTTGTCGCTGGCAATCATCAATAGCGAAATGAACCTCGATTTTGGTCTGCTTTGAATTTTATTATTATTCATTTTTTCCATTCTTTACATATATTATTTTAATATTCTATGTTGGTTGCATACTAGCACTGCAAATTATAGAAAATTCTTTTAGCAATAAGATGCCTTGGCATCCTTTTAGGCAATGATTGTGTAATGCAGAATAAATAATGAAATCTACTATACATTCTTTTTTAGTGCCTCAGCTTTTTAATTTCGTGAAACGTTACTTTTACATGAACACAAACGTATTAGATCTAATCCACGCACAAAATCATGATATTTATCATGAGTATACTAAATTGGGATAAAAGTACATAGTAGTATTTTCACTAATTAAGAACACTTTCGACACATAATCAAATGTATTCAAGATGTTGAACAAGTGACAAAATCTGAAAACAAACAGTTAGAAAACGTGTTGATATAAACAATACTCCTTCCGGTCCACAATAATTGACTAATTTGTTTTTTTATTTTGGTCCAAAATAAGTGTCCATTTATATAATCAAGAAGAAATTCAATTTGTTTTTACAAAATTACCCATATATATATATCCCTACAAAAATTTCTTACTCCTTAAATATTTAATTAAGGATAATTTAGTCATATTAGGTATTTTGTATAGAATTTAGTATTTTCATAATGGACGTGCTAAAAGCAAATTAGTTACTTATTGTCGACTGGAGGAAGTAATAAATATAGTTGTCAACTTTTAAAAGTTGCTTTAAATGTATGTGTTCCGGACAAACTTAGATGGTCTGAAGCTGTATTAAATTGGAATGGTTGCAAGAAATTGGTGGTACATGTAAACATAATATATACTCATCTGCTTCATTTTATATGATATTTATTTTAATCTATCTATATCTATATTATATTAAAAAGAGAGTAGTATGTATTGTGGTTAAGTCAAGTGGCAAGCTAAAATGAAGTCATTTGGCAATTTTAGGATAACATTAATAATTAGAAATTAGAAATTGAAGCATACTTAATGGAAGTAGTTTAATGAATCTTATACATAATCTAAATAGATCTTAGACAAATCTAATATATATATATATATATATATATATATATATATATATATATATATATATATATATATATATATATTGTATCTATATATTGATCTACTCATAGATTTTCTTCTATATTAGCTAGAAATATGAAGATAAAAAATTAATTAAAAAACTATAATAGGAAAATATAAAAAATATAGAGATACGTAAATTGAGATAACCTATGACTATTTATATTTTGAAGTAAGTTAAAATATAAAATAAAAATGAAATTTACTTAAGATATTAATGATTTATTGAGTTTAAAAATTTAATAAATTCAAGCAGCAAAATAAGTTCTAATAAAAAGTATACAAATTATTTATAAGGTAATAAAAAAAATTAAAGAATCAGTGAAAAATATTTTAATAACAAGAATAATAAAGTAATATTAATATTGATAAATCGGGCAAATAAATATTTTATACGTAAATATTACTACAATATTTAGATATAATGTGTTCAAACAATTAAGAAAATGTTTTTTTATGATTAATATTTGAATTGAGTGCAGTTAGTTTAAGTTTGAAAGCATAATATAAATTTTTGAAAATGTGATCCAATTTAGAAAATAGAATGATAAAAAATATTTGAATTTGAGATGAGAAAGTTATTTAATTTTTATCAATATTATATTAGAATGAGTGTGAATGAAATATATATTAATTCGAACAAGCTAATAAAAATCCACATGATAATGTAATAATATTAAGAATTGAATAATATAATGTCAAAAATAAAGACTAAATAGAGAAAAAAAAAATTCAGATTTTTATCATAGAGAAAAAGGGTAAAACTAATTTAAATTTGAGATAAAAAAGTCTTTTATATTATGATAAGAAAAGTCATAATATGGGTAAGTCCATGTAACTCAAGTCTAATATACAAAATTAAAAACTTAAAATATTGAATAATAAAAATCAATTAGAGATAATGCGAGGATATTTATAAATCATAATTTTAGAAAATAAAATAAAGTAAATATAAAATACTTAAAAATATTATTAAAATTTAAAATTTTCAAGCAATATTTTAAATCAAAATGAATATTTATTTTATGATTAAGAAATTATATATTTATCTATATTATATTAAAGAATAGTAGTTGATAATGATATTAAAAAAAGTTACAAATTAATGAAAAGCCACATAAACGATATAAGACTGTATATCAAATTAAAAAATAGCAAAATTGCGTTAAATTATTAAAAATTTACTATTCAAAATGAAAGGTAAAGACTATTTGAATTTGAGATTAGAAAGTTCTTAAAACTATGACGAGAATACTCAAATTATGGATAATACCACAAAATTGAAGTCTTATTTACGAAAAATAAAATAAAAAAATAAAAAAATAAAATTTAGAAATAAAAATAAATTTCTATATAGGTAATTTTACTAATAAAAATTAAAAATTAAAAATTAAATTTGTGTATTAAAAATAAAAAAGAAAGAAAATTTACATAAAGAAATAATATGACAATGAAAATATTGCTACAATATTCAGATATAATGTGTTTAAAATAATTAAAAAATATTTGTTTATGATGAAAATAAAATTTTAAAAATACAAAATACAATTCTAATATAGGTAATTTTACTAATAAAAATTAAATTAAATTTGTATCTTGAAGCTAAAAAAGAAAGAAAATTTAACTACATTTAATACAAAAATAATTATAAGAGAACTCAATACATTTGGAACATAATAATCAAATAACTTAACTCAAAGTTACAATTTAAAATAAAATACGATATTATTTTGGTTATAGGCGAAACATTAATATAAAAACTAACTAAAATATTGTAGTAGGGAAGAGAATGAAGAAAAAATAAAGGTAGTGTGAGGATATTTATACTTTAAATTAATTTAAAAATAAAAAAATAATTATTAAGATATATTTTAAATATTACTTATAAATTTAAATGATTAAAAATTTTCGAATAAGAGGTTACAAGCATAAAAATATACTAGATTTCAAGAATAAAACATTTATATTTATTAAAGACTATTAAAGGATAATAAGCAAGACATTAATTTAATTATTAAGCTAATAAAAAATTATATGATAGTATAATAAAATTAAATATTACAATAATACAATAACTATAAGAAAAGAACAAAAAAATGCATAAAAATGATGTGATAAATAAGACATATTTGACTTTAAAATAAAAAGAAAGTGATAGTAAGAATTTTGTTAAAATAATATTATCTAATGTACTCAAACAAGACAGATCACAATATGACATGTTTAGTATTCTTTAATATTGACAGCGAAACGAAATACAATTACTAAAATTAAGGGTTATGCTACTACAAATATATATATAAAAAATAGATTGTCCGCTACGAGATTTGAACAATAATTTCGTATCCTGCTTCATAATTAATATCTAATGTTATATAATTTTTATCTCAGAGGTTTATATTTAAGGTTATTCGCACATGATTCAAATAACCTACATCACAATTTGACATAATTTTTATCCGCGCATTGCGCGGGTACTAATACTAGTTATATTAAAAGGAGAGTAGTGAAACATGTGGTTAAGCCAAGTGGCAAGCTAAAATGAAGCCACTTGGCAATTTTAAGACAACATTAAAAATTTGAATTATAAATGAAAACATATTTAATGGAAGTAGTAGTACAAGATTTTCACTCAGCATATCCTCACATATGGCCCTCGGCCTCACTCAGTCCAGAAATCATCATAAGGCCGATGCCCACCAAAATGAACCTGTGTCCATTGGATGCTGCTGGCTCAATTGGTCTAATGACATCCATGCCCCAAGCAACAAAGGTCCATGGTGCAGACATTGTATGCAACTCAAATGGCGGAGAATGAATCAAATCTCCGTGCACTTGACATTGATGACACTTGCACACAAAACCGATACAATCTCGCTCCATGGTCAGCCAATAATAACCTGCTCAGAGAATCTTCTTTGCCAGAACATACCCACTTATATGCGGTCCACATACTCCAGAATGTACTTCGGTCATGATAGTTGTGGCATGTCTAGCATCTATGCATCTTAACAATCCAAGGTCCGGGGGTTCTTTTGTAAAAAAAATCCTCCACTGAAGAAAAACCCACATGCCAAACGACAAATTGTTCTCTTTTGATCACATGTGGCTTGTGCTGGATATACTCCCATTTTGATATATTCCCTGATGTCGTGGAACCACGACTCACCATCAAGTTCTTCTTCCACCATGTTACAATAAACGTGTTATTCATAGACCTGAATATGCAAAGGGTCCACATAAGCCTTATCTGGATGATGTAACATTGATGCCAAGGTAGCCAAAGCATCAGCAACCTCGTTATGGATCCTTGGAATATGCCTGAACTCTACTGATCAAAACCATTGACAAAGATCATGCAAACATTGCCAGTACGGTATGAGTTTTAAATCTCGTGTTTCCCATTCCCCTTGGATATGGTGTACCAGAAGGTCCGAGTCTCCCAAGACCAAGACTTCCTAGACACCCATGTCTGCAGCCAATATCAAACCCAAAATGTATGCCTCGTACTTAGCCATGTTGTTAGTACAGTAGAAACGAAGTTGAGCCGTAACAGGGTAGTGATGCCCTATTTCAGAAATAAGTACAGCCCATATCCCGACGCCTTTCATGTTAGCAGCTCCATCAAAGAAAAGTTTCCAACCTAGCTCTCCAACTGGTTCCAACTCATCAATATGCATTACCTCTTCATCAGGGAAGTAAGTTTTCAAAGGCTCATATTCTTCATCCACTGGGTTCTCAGCCAAATAATCGGCCAATGCTTGGGCTTTCATCGCAGTCCTAGTCACATAGACTATGTCAAATTCTGTGAGCAAGATTTGCCACTTTGCGAGCCTCCCTGTAGGCATAGGCTTCTGAAAGATATACTTTAACCGATCCAAACGAGAGATGAGGTAAGTAGTGTAAGATGACAAATAGTGCTTCAACTTCTGTGCTACCCACGTTAGGGCGCAACATGTCCTCTCAAGGTGAGTGTACTTAACCTCGTAAGATGTGAACATCTTACTGTGATAATAGATGGCATGCGCCTTCCTGCCGATGATGTCATGCTAACCCAGTACACAACCAAACGAGTTGTCCAAAACTGTCAAATACAGAATCAAAGGTCTCCCTGATTCAGGTAGCACCAACATAGGTGGGTTCGACAAGTACCCCTTTATCTTATCAAATGCTTCTTGACACTCATCCGTCCACTTGACCGCAGCATCCTTCTTCAACAATTTGAAGATAGGCTCACAAGTTGTCATAAGTTGAACAATAAACATGCTTATGTAGTTCAACCTCCCTAATAGGCTCATCACCTCAGTCTTGCTCCTTGGGGGTGGCAATTCTTGGATAGCTGTAATCTTTGACAGGTCCAATTCAATACTTCTTCGGCTGACTATGAATCCCAACAATTTTCTAGACAGCACACAGAATGCGCACTTTGTAGGATTGAGCTTAAGATTGTACCTACGAAGCCTTTGGAAGAACTTTCTCAAATCTCTAACATGGTCAGACTGCTTTCTAGACTTTATGATCACATCATCCACATAAACCTCGATCTCCTTGTGTATCATGTCATGGAATATGGTCTTCATTGCCCTCATTTACGTTGCCCCAGCATTTTTCAAACCAAAAGGCATGACCCTATAGCAGTATGTTCCCCATGGCGTGATGAATGCCGTCTTCTCCGCATCCTCCTCATCCATTAAGATCTGATGATAGCCCGCATAGCAATCCATAAAAGATCCAATCTTCTGTTTGTCACAATTATCAATCAAAATATGGTTGTTTAGCAGTGGGAAGTTGTCCTTTGGACTTGCCTTATTGAGATCACGGTAATCAACACACACTCTGGTTTTACCGTCCTTCTTTGGCATAGGCACAACATTGGCTAATCAAGTGGGATACTGCATGACTCGAATGACCTTTGCCTTAAACTACTTTGTGACTTCCTCTTTAATCTTTACGCTCATGTCAGTTTTAAACTTCCTTAACTTCTGTTTGACAGAAGGAAATGCCGGGTCAATGGGCAATTTGTGAACCACCAAGTTAGTGCTTAGACCCGGCATTTCATCATATGACTATGCGAAAATATCTTTGTATTAAAACAATGCTTTAATTATCTCTTCCCTGATTTATGGTTCAAGATGGACACTTATCTTAGTTTCCCTGGCATTATCTGGGTCCCCTATATTGATTGCTTTTGTATCATTCAGGTTAGGCTTGTGTTTTCCCATAAAATGACTTAGTTCCTTACTAATCTCTTCAAAGGCCTCATCCTCATCATATTCTAATTTATCATCACACTCTATTTCTTGAATTATTATTTCAGAATTAGATTGGCTCTTAAGACTGGACCGAAGATTTCTCATGCATGTCATGTCATTGAAACCAGCATAAAAAGAACAAGAAAAGAAAAAGAAAAAATAAAAACTATCAGGAATGATGAAAAAGGGAAATTGCATTTCATTGAAAATAAAAGATAACAAGGTTTATACATCCAAACGGGCGGAACATAGAATCTGAATTACAACCCTGGAATAATCCAGATAAATTGAAAGAAAATCAAAGCAAACTACCAAAACTCCTTCCGGGTAGGGAGAGGAGTAGCTTCTCAATTGTTAATCTTTTCACTGGACCCAACAAACTACACATCCGCCTTGCTAGAACCCTCTCCAACTTCCACCATGTTCACATCGTCGAACAACTTCTCGAACCTTTCAATCAACTCTTTATCAGGACCAACCGCAGAACCGGGAACTGTTGTTACAAGGTGCTTCCTGGCGCCATGCTTGACAAACGACCGGGAGAGACGTGGGATGGGCTTCGGGAGGACCCATGCCCTCTATTTCAATTTTTTGGCTCTTTTCACGTCTGCGGCTGTGGGCTTGAATCCCAAACCAAATGTATCCAAGTTTTTGGGGAGAGACACCGATTGTATGATACCTTGCAGAGATGCCCCCAAACCTTTACGAGGTATAAAACCATTCTTCAACATTTCAACGGCTACCATGACTGATACGGCAGCTACTTTCGGAATTGGAACATACTTCCCATCTGGAATTTTTTCTATCGACACCGTGTCAAAAACCTGGTAGACCCAGGGCCCCTTATCGTCTTCAACCTCAATGAACGGAAAAATGGCATCACTAGAAGCACACAAATCAACCTCACCGTGCACAACAATTTCTTATATATCCCATTCAAATTTTACCATCTGATGCAGAGTAGATGGGACTGCTTTAGCGGTATGAATCCAGGATCGACCCAACAACAAATTGTAAGAAACAGCCACATCTAGCACCTGGAATTCCATGGTAAATTCAACTGGACCTATCGTCAGCTCCAGCACTATATCACCGACTGAATCTTTCCCTCCACTGTCGAATCCCTGAACGCAGATACTGTTCTTGTGAACTCTTTCATCATCCACTTTCAACTTGTTTAAAGTAGAGATAGGGCAAATGTTCGCACTAGCACCATTGTCAACCAATACCCGAGTAACCACAGAATCTTCGCATTTCACTGTAAGATAGAGGGCTCTATTGTGCTCAGTACCCTCTACAGGCAATTCATCATCAGAAAAAGTGACTCTGTTTACCTCAAAAATCTTGTTGGCTATCTTTTCCAAATGATTTACTGAGATTTTATCAAGAACATGGGCCTCGTTCAGGATTTTCATCAAGGCCCGACGGTGCTCGTCTGAATGGATTAACAATGACAATAATGAAATCTAAGCAGGCGTCTTCCTCAACTGCTCCACAATGGAATAGTCTTGCACTTTCATTTTTCTCAAAAACTCTTCTGCCTCTTCTTCGGTCACAGATTTCTTCACTAGCACTAGGTTATCTTTGGAGGTTTTAGCTTTTCTTAACTCCTCGAGGGCAAAGCATCTCCTCAAGCGAGTCAATCTACGGGTCTCATAGACTTCTTCTTTAACTTCTTTTCCCTTGTAAGTCACTGTCACCCATTCATAATTCTACGGGACAGCCTTGTTGTTAACTATCGGTAGCTTGGTTACAGATTTGATAATGACAGGATCTGTGCGAGCACCCTCCACAATTATGACAGACTTGTTCGCCACTCCTAGCACAACCACTTTTGCTTTTTCTTGTTTCACTGCAACATCACTTGAGGACCCCTTCTTGAATACCATAGATGGTTCACTATTTGCCCCGCTCAACCTGATCACTGACTTATCACTCGTTAACTTTTCAATCGGCCTAGATTCCCTAGACCGAATCATCATGACGGTCTGCGAAGGCTTCTTAGTCTCCCCTCCCTTATGCACTATCTCGATCATATTTGTCTCATGATGGGCCGGCAATGGGTTCTGGTTGATATGGGCACCTACGGAGCTTGGACTTCAATCTGATTGGTATCAATAAGCTCTTAAATAGTTGTTTTCAATTGCCAACATTTCTCCATGTCGTGCCCCGGGGCACCAAAACAATATTTGCAACTTACAGAATGATCAAGATTTCTCGGGGGAGGATTTGGCAGTTTTGGCTCGATCGGCCTCAGCATATCCAATTGTCTCAGCCTGTGGAACAAACTAGTATAGGACTCTCCCAATGGAGTGAAGGTTTTCCTCTTCTGCAACCTCTCGTTCTTAAATGCTTGATTGGGCTGGAAACCTGATCCAGGAGGGTTTCAGTAGGCTCGTGGGGGTGGATAGGCATTTTGTGGAGCTGGGTATGTATTTTGTAGGACTGGCGCACGCCATTGTGCATGGGAAGGAGGTTGATTGTATGTTTGGACATGGTGGATAGAAAAATGGGGGTCTGGTGGTGGGTAGTAGTGTTGGGGTAGATTATATGGGGTATGGGGGTAGGTTTGGTGGTGGGGACGAAGCTGATGATAGTGGTGAGGTGAACCCCTAGGTCCGAACCAAGCTCCCAAATCAATCGTTGCTACATCCTCTTTCTTATTTTTTCCAATTACTCCCCCAGTTCCACTTTAAACGGCCTGAGTGGTTGCCTTAATAGCCGAATAGCTCATGATTTTGTTTGTCTTGAGTCCTTCTTCTACCATACCGCACATTTTCACCACTTCATTGAAGGACTTGCCTATAGCTAATAGCAGATGATCGTAGTAAGTAGGTTCTAAGGCTTGTAGAAAATAATCCACCATTTCACTTTCTTTTATTGGAGGGTCAACCCTTGCTGCCTGTTCTCTCCACCGAAAACCATACTCCCTGAAACTTTCATTGTGCTTTTTCTCAATCTTTGTTAAAGACAGCTGATCCAGAATAATCTCGAGATTGTACTGGAAGTGACAAGGGAATGCTTGGGCTAGATCGTCCCATGTATACCATCTTTCGTGATCCTACCGAGTGTACCACTCCAGCGCCGAACCACTCAGACTTTGAATGAAATACACCATCAGCAACTCATCTTTTCCGCCAGCTCCCCTCATTTTGCTACAAAAACCTCTCAAATGTGCCACTGGATCACCGTGCCCATCATACAAATCAAACTTGGGCATCTTAAACCTGCCAGCAATTGAACATCTAGAAATAAACATAGATCTTTGTAAGCCACACTTACCTAACCTCCCAACCCCTGCATGTTCCTAAATGACTGTTGCAGGCTTTTAACTTTCCTAAACATCTCCTCCTGCTCGGAATTTTTAGGTGGCTTCTCGTTTCCACGGGGAGGTAAAAATGAGGAGTGTAGGAATAGGGTTCTGGAGCTTTGAAAGTGGGCTCCGGTGGGTAATATTGGGTATCGTGAGTCTGGAATAGAGTCTCACTGGAGGATCGGTGTAGTATCGCAGGTGGGGGTGCCACAATAACGGGAGTGACTGGTGGAAGAGGGTATGGGACTGGTTTGTGTGGTAGAGCTTGTGGTATTTGGGAAGTAATGCCCTGATAGTGGTGGTAAATGGGAAAGCCCGGGGATGAATCGACCATGAGAGGTTCTTGGGACTGAGCCAATGGCGGGACAAAGGCAGGGTTGGCGGGGTAAAGTGGTGGCAGGTGCCCTTTTACCTATGCTTGGTACATCTCGGCCATCTGTTGTTTTAGCTTATACATCTCTTCTTTTAGATTAACCTCCGATTTTTCCACTCTTTCGACGGATCGATAACACTCGCATCAAGTTCCTAGTTGGTCATGATCGACTTATTTTTGGACCGGGTGTTGTATGGGTGAGTTGCCAGAATGCCAAACAAACTAACCACCTTCCTGTACCGGATTGTCAACAATAAGCTTGCTAGTGATTAGAGCTTAACAGATATGCAACCGCACATTGGGGAATGTAATGCATCTAGGTAGTTAACCATTTCTGTAATGCATTTGATCGGTTTCTTGCGTCATCCCGGCTTTCTCTTATTTCTATTTGCGACTTCTCTTTTCCTTTCTTTTTTTTTCTTTTTCTTCTTCTCTTTCTTTTTTTTCCAATCCCACCTTTCTTTGCTCAATTTCTCGTTGTCTTTATTCTCTCATTTCTTTCTCTTGTTTTGCCACAATTTCCTCCTACCGTGTCTTATTTTCTCTCTCACTTGTTTTTCTTTTTTTCTCTTGTTTTTCCTCTCTTTTTCCTTTTTCCTTTCTCTCTTTTTTTCTCTTTCTCTTTTTTTTCCTTTTTCCTTCTTTTGGTTATGGTCGAATCCTATGGAGATTGCCTACGTATCATGACCCCTCATGAATCAGACCGAGCGTAGTTCTGGGGGATAAGTGTAAAAATAAGTAATGAAATATTTTGGGATTTTCAAATTTTCATAAAAAGAAAATGCTTTGATTACGACGACTCAAAAACTAACAGACTCAAAAGCAACTAACAAACTCTGATGAAAAGATGAAAATACAGACTCGAAAACAAACTAACAGACTCCAATAAAAGATGAAAATACAGACTCGAAAATAGAATAACAGACTCCAATGAAAATCATGAATACATCAATGCCTCAACTGCTCCTGGGCCCGTGGGACATCATTTGGTCTAGCCACGGGCCTACGTGATAAATCCCCTTGGAGGTGGTAGAGATCTTCCATTATCTGGCGGACAAAGGTCATCACAGTGGCGAAGAACATGGATCTAGTCATGTCCTCACACTTACTGCATTTCATTGTGATGTAGTCGGCGATCCTTCTGACCCTTTCTCTTATGACGCCCTTTTCTTGCAACAAACGCCCAATCTGTTAGGCCCTAGCTTGCAAAGTTTGTTCAGCTACATGATTGTGTTCTTGCAGTTGTGCAAATCGCTTTCCAACTATGCCATTGCTGGATAACAGTGTTCTCTTTCTGCTTTGAAGTCTTTTGTCTGTTTGATCATTTTGTTCTCAAGGGCGGTGATCTTTTTCTTCAACCCCATAACCTCATTGTCATATTTCTCTTTTAATTGTTTAACCAAGCATGCCCGCTCCTCTGTGTTCTTAGTCAATTTTGTTCGGGCCCTGGCTAGACCACCCTCTACTTTGTTTAGATCAAAATCGTACTCACTCACCTTTTGCCTAAGGTTATCTATAAGCTTTCCATCTTTCGCGCTTCTGGCGGATGTTTCGGCTGCTATTTTCATTTCTCGAATCTGGGCTCGAAGAGCGTCATTTTCTTTGGCTAAATTTCTCTTCTCTCCCTCATCTACGGCGGCATGCAAACCATTCTCAAACTGAAGATCCCTGACTTGCTTTTCCGGCTTTCCTATTGTCGCCCTGTACTCATTCTCCTTGGCCAACCAAACCCACTGTTCTTGAAATCCTGAATGTGAGGCTTTTTGGCTGGTCTTTCAGGTTCGACCCTTGTGGTGTTCTTCTTTCTATACCAAGCAAGATAGGCGGGTGAAACCTTGCCTCTAGATAGGTCACGCACTCGAGTGTTTGCTTTCAAATATTGGCACTCGTTCCAAATAGAACGATCTATTTCTTCATGAAATTGGCCGTCGGAGCTGACCTCAACCACATAAACACTAAGATTTTCATTTGGGTGTGTCACCAGGCATCTTCCCAACTATCTCAAAACCCGGTATGAAGCGTATGGCTGAATGCCGCGAAGACCCATTAGGAGGAAGTAAGGACCGGTGGCAGGCATATACACAATTTCTTCAACAAGAAGCCAACCCAGTATCCATTCTATTTGCCCCGCAGTGATGGAGCGAAGGCGGGATACCCAATCTCCAAACCCTTCTGGTAACTTGAACCCTGAAATCCTTGTGTCGAACTCTTCAATGCAACTTTTTTCTGTGGACCCATAACTCATATACTGAGGGCGGTGACACAGGCGTTCGATCATCCACATCTGTAGTAGCAAATTGCATCCCTCGAAGAAATCTGGCCAAGCTTTACAAGTTGTGAGAGCTCGGTATATCTCAAACACTATCATAGGGGCAAAGGTGCTATTGGCGTTGGTAATCAAGACTTTGACGACTCCAGCCACCCACAGATCGATATTCCCATCTTTCCGGGGAAACACCATGAGGCCTAAGAAAGCTACCATGAAGGCGGAACGCCTATGCTCATCCTATTTTGCTCGGTTCCCTTTGCTACAAACCTCGCTTTCCGGGTTGTCGAATCCTCCTACATACCCGTACCTATGGTATATGAAATGTAGAGTGGAAAACCCGTCCTTCAACTCAGAGTACGGGATTCCCTTGCTTATTTTTAGCAAATCCATAAATTTGTGAGAGTTAACGACTCTTGGAGCGATCGGATACTTATGCCTCAGACCTTCAGTACTTCCCATATAACCTGATATCTCTTCTAAGGTGGGTGTGAGTTCAAAATTCGAGAACTGCAAGACATTATGAGCTGGGTCCCAAAATGTAACCAACGCCTTTATGATGTCTCCTCTAGGCCTGATCTTCAACAACCTGGTGAGACCTCCCCAAGTGCAGATTGACCCTATCTTGCTCTGATTTACCCAGATCTTTCCACCACATATGCAACTCCAAAGGGATTTTGTTCATGACTGTTATTGGCAAACTTTGACTCGTGCTCATTCTGCATATTTATTAGGGTGATTAAGCAAAATCAAGACTCATTTGATTCAAAAACAAAGTTAACACTGTTTTTCTCTCTCTTTTTTCAAATTTTTATTTCAAAATAAAACCCGGCTTTGCAAATACGGCCTTTCAGCACTTCTGGGAGAAGATTTTAAGGTTGTACTTGCTAACCGGCCAAAATGCCAAAAAAACCAAAGGTGGTTGTTCTTGCAAAAACAGCCTTCTGGCGTTCTTTTGGGGACATTCAGCTATTTTCGACACGAATGGCTTCACCTTACTTATTTCCAACAAAGTAATAAAATTTTGGTGCCTTTTGAGCTATTTTTGTAAAAAGAAAGTTAGACCCGATGGGGGTTGCCTACGTATCCCATATCCAGTGAGAATCAAACTGGCATAGTTCGGGCAATTTTGACAAAACAAAAACCAACTTTTTCTCTTTTTTTTTGAAACAAAACAAATATTTCCCTCTCTTTTTTCAAAATTTTGGCAGAGTTTCAATATATTTTGGGACATCGGTTTTTCAAAAACAAGCAATTATCTCTCTTAGCCCTCACATTGACTTTCTTTCTCTCAACCTTTTCCCTATAAGTAGGTCAACATGCAAATCCGAAGCAAATGAATGCACAAGTAGCAAGTTGGATGCATCATGATGATCTTTTTCATTTCGGGTATACCTGTCCTAGATAGACCCAACCCCTGTGTTGAGTCTCCAAAGTCAAATGCACATGATGCAGATAAGCGTTTCTACTAGGGATCCGGCATAAGGCTGAGTTATTCTAGGTTTAAAACCTGGGTGTACTGTTCTGGACCTGGCTTACCCGAGCGGACCACTCGAGCCGGGGGGATGCGTACCGATAACCAAAAGATCATCCGGCTTTGCAACTTGTCCGAACCTCGTTCTATTTGGGATATGACACTAACAGAAAGAAGTCACGACCAGCGTGCACTCCTCGGAGAGAGAAGAGAGGGGTTTTGTAGGAGTTTATATACAGTTCGGATAATATCAAAGCGGTAAAAGCAACATTTAGCACATTAGGCCCAAACATGTAATAAAATCAGATAATAGATAAAGCCGAACATAACAATTCATCAAAGCTCGAATTCTGAACTCTGAACCAGAGATTCTGGGTTCGATTCCCCAGTAGAGTCGCCAGAGCTGTCATACCTCCTTTTTCCTACACCCCCGTAAAGGGTATAAGGGAGTTTTAACAATTTAATTGACAATCGGAACGGGATTATTTTTATTTAAAATTATCAGAGTCGCCACTTGGGATAATTTTATGGTGTCCCAAGTCACCGGTTCAAATCCTGAATCGACAAAAAGATTGACCCTGTATTACAGTCCACGAACACAGAAATTCGGGTAAGGAATTCTGTTAACCCGGGAGAAGGTGTTAGGCATTTCCGAGTTCCGTAGTTCTAGCACGGTCGCTCAACTGTTATAATTGGCCTATTATCTGATTTTAATACATGTTTTAGACTATGGTATATTTTAACTTATTTAACCGCTTTAATTATTTTTAAGGAAAATTGCAACGTCATTTAAAATACGTCTCGAACCACGTCACATAAATGCACCCGCGGCTCTCGACATATTTTATCTAACGTTGTTGAGATTTGGATTTGGGTCACATAAATGCACACCTGAGTTTAGGAAGATAAATTATTAAAATAACACGCCTAAAGCAACTACGCATTTGCAACTTTGCGAGGGCCATGCAAAATTCGCTAAATGGCACGCCTCGATTTCCAAGGATTCAAATATTCAAGATCAACTAAATGAGGGCCGTGCATTTTAAGATTTTATTCGGCACGACACACCTCGATTCTAATTTTAGAGGGAATCTCAAACTAAGTTTTGGAAGGCCATAAGCTATTTGTGTTATATGATATGGCTCACCTCAATTCATTTTAAGAAGACTAGTTAATTAAGAGAAAACTTAAAGGGATTTTAATTCACTCAAACGTACATGACAATTAACTGAAGAGCTGAATTTGACAAAATGTCATGGGCTCAAGTAGCCAAGAGGTAAGCAGTCTGATTGCAAAGGCCTTCAATCTTGGGCCTAAGATGAGCCCAACTTTTGGTGAAAAGGACGTCCAAGAGCAGACTGTATGCAAACCGGTTCTGATTTTTTTTGAACGCCATAACTGGGCCAGCTTTAAGCCCAATTTTCAGAACCAAACTTATGCAAAATCAATTAAATACCAATCAAACAAAAAACCATATGAAAATATGAAATTACACTGGCATTCAGTTCTGAGTTTTAATTAATAGGTAAGCTTCCAATTTATATGACATGCATTTAGAGAGCAATTGAAGATCCAATTTTAATAACTCTGCAGTAGGCAACTTCAACTTTCAAAGCCTCAAATTAACTCGAAATAAAGACATGAGAATTTAAACCTCAAATAAATCTCATACTAATAAAACCTATTCTACACAAGCGGACCAACAACTTCTCATTTCCAACAAGCTTAAATGTAATTTTACACTAGAAAGCAATACAGATCTAAGCCAAAACTAAATAAGGTCTAAAATACATAACAAATTGACATGAAACTTCTGCAACTATAGCCTTAAAGACCCCTTAACACGAATTCAAATTCAGTAAATGACTAAAGTCCATGGTTCACCCAATATTACAAAGCAAACTTAAGGATAAAAAGTAAATAGTAAACATGACGAAGGGAAAATCAAAACTAATCTATAAAATCTGATGATTTCCAAGAAAAACAGGACAAACATTTCAGAGACAAGAAACTTAATGCTATGCTTCAAAATTTCCATTTCCATTTCATTCCTCAACTTGTGCACCACATTGTACAAGATTCAAGAACGTGTACCTGGAAAAAAAGGGAAACAAGAGCAGTGCAGAATCAGCGGAGCAGCAGCAGAAAAAGAGCCCAGATTCAGTCAATGAAATAGTGAAATCAACTCAAGAACAAACGATGGAATAGTAGGGGAATAACAAATGCAAAACCAGCTTCAAACCAAAAGCTCAAGCCATTTCTCAACCAGAAGTGTAGCTAGGGAAAATTTTAAGTACTTTAGCTAATAAAGAGAAATCAGAAATCCAAACAGGTAGGATTTTGACAGTTCCTCCACAATGGAATGCAGGAATTTCAGAACTTTTAAAAGAATTCAGCCGTTTCAGCTTTTTAGGAATTTTTCTCTTCAAAAATCCCCCTTGAATGTCAAGTAAGGGTGCCTTTATAGGCAAGTCATTAGGGTTGTAGAAATGAACTATGTTTTGCACTTTGCACCTTTTGATATTTTTGTTTTAGCTCCCATACCCTTAATTTAGAAATTGAACGTTCAAATTAACCACTAACCCAGCTTCCTAGAAGCTTCCTTAGGTTGTTACAAATGATTCCCTTACCTACAATTCCTAATTTACCCCTCGCACCCCTGTTTATTACCCCTCAGGACCTCAAATGGGTCATGTGTCAAATGACCCAATGGTTAAACCAGGCCTGGGCTAAAAAAATCGATTCGAATTCAGAGCCCAGACGGCAAAAAAATGAATCAAACCAAGATGAGCAAATTATGGCCAGCAGTAGGAAAACGACTAAACAATTCCACCAAACTTAAAACCTAAACTAAAGGACTAAATTATCATATAAACCTAGTTAAACTAAATAGCCAAACAAACAAAGTGAACTCAGAAATTAATTATGCTGTTAACAAACGAATTAAATAGACCAAGCAAGAAAAATTATAGAACAAAACTTGGAAAAGAAAGACTGAAAAGGAACGAAACAGACAATAATCAATCTAAGCTAAAAACTTGTCCAAGTTTTAGTTTATGTAACGGGAGAGAAAGAGAAAAAGAGAAGAGGAAAGGAAGCTAAGCAAAATAAAAGAATAAACAAAAGGAAGTAAAGAAACTCATCGACTCTGGCTCGACCTCAGGATTGACCCTCCAATTTAAATCTCCAAATAATGTCAATCGCTTGTTCTTTGTCAAGAACAAGTGAATGACGCTATTTAGTGATAAAATCGGCCCTAAAACTCACGAGAAACTGGAGCATTAACCTTGCATGAATGAGTTCGACTTTGACTTCTAGGTCTCGAACCCTAGATTTGAGATTTGAGAAGCTCTAGGCATATTCGAGGGGAACGGAGTGAGGATTTGGAAAGAGGGGAGTGAGGGGGTTCTGCAGTATTAGTTTGGGGTGGCGCCTCCGCCGGAGATGGAAAGGTTTTTGAGGGCGGCGCTCTAAGGTTCGTCTCTGAGAGGTGACTGAGAGAGACGAGTGAGATTGGGGGGGGGGGGGGTAACACTTTCAGACACTTTTATATCGCCAAGTAAATCATTTCCCCACCGTTGATTTGATCAAGATCGAACGGCTCAGAGCAGGGATCACCAAAACTAGGTCGTTTTACTCCTGGGCGAGATTGGATCGGGTTAGGGGCAGATCTGGGCTGGACTGGACGGGTATTGGTGGTTAAATCCGTTGGGCCTCGAGGAATTGAATTGGAATTAGCCCAAACTGATTTCCCTCTTTTGTTTTCTTTTTTCTTTTCATTTTTTTTTCTTTCAAATTAAAATTAAAAATAAACCTAAATTAATTTCTAATAAAATTATTCTATCAAATTAAATTAACTAACTCTAAATAACAATTACCACAAATAATTAAATACCAAATTAAAGGAAAAACTACCAAAATTCAAGACTAAAATTAAAAGGAAAAAATAAACTTTTTTTTTTCACTTTTTGTAAAGCAACTAAATTAAAAATGCAAAGTTAAATCCTAAATGCAAATGCAATAGATTTTTGTATTTTTCACAATTTAAACAAAATTAACATGCGTAGACAAATGCAAACAATTAACAAAAATGCTACAAAAATCTATGAAATTTGCAAATAATGGAGGAAATCATTTTGTTTGAATTTGTGGGAGTAATTCATATAAGGAAAAAATCACGTGCTCACAGATGTTAATAGAATTCTTCTATATGAATCAAACTTATGAAGATGCTATAGAGCTGAATTTACCGTACAAGGAATTCCCTGAGTACTTGGTGTGGTCACATTAATGGATCATCGACAATCAGAAAAGAATTCTCGCTAAGTAAAGGAAGCTCATGATAAAAATACCAAACACCGTAAAATAGATAACTCTTTAGCAATGACTCGGAAAGAAGAAAAGTTGTTGCAACGCCGCCTCAAATATCGACAGGCAACAACCAATCGCCTTCTTGCAAATGCAAATCATGTGAATCTTGATGGAACGATATCTCACATACAGTACGATCTTAATATTGGAGTAGCTTTTCCAACTTCAGAAACAGGTTAA